>NC_061111.1:207946418-208097854 GCF_002878395.1 Capsicum annuum | reverse complement strand
TAGGTGGGTTTCATACTTGCACCATATTAAACCACCTAAAGTTCATGGTTTTAAATTAACAAACATATATATTCCATGAAAACACCTTTAGACATCACATTGAAACTTAATCAACAATCTTCAACATGTACATACTCATATCACCACAAAGAGTTTACAAAATAATATTTAAAACATGGTTCTTGAGCTCTATGAACGGATTGGATCCATAGATGAACACTACGCATAGCTTAGTGATTGAATCTTAAAAGAGATCTAATGTTTCTGAAGGTTCTTGAAGAATTCCTTAGGCTTGCTCTTGAGGAGATGATCTTGAGAGAAAACCCTAATCTTGTGGTTGAGAGTGTAAGAGAGGGTTTTTAAGATGCTTAAATAAAGAAAAAATGGGAAAAATTATGCCTCTTTAGGGTTATAAGTCGTAAAAGGTGAAGAAAAAGACCAAAATACCCTTATGAAATAAATTCTCAGTTGCTGAAAATCATAGCTAGCGACATTTGTGACAAGGCATCAAAAGTATGGTAAGCCATCAAAAATGTCGTCACACAGGAGCTGGAATTGATGGTTTCTACCTAAGTCTGATGACCTTCGTGGTAAGGCATCACAAATATGGTAAGCTACCACTAATTTCATCACTTAGGAGCTAGTTTTTGCCTAAGGCTGACGACCTTCATGGTAGGACATCACAAATGTGGTAAGCTACCATGAATGTCATCACTTAGGAGCTGGTTTCTGGCTAAGGCTAACGACCTTCGTGGTAGGGCATCATAAATGTGGTAAGATACCACGAATGTCATCACACAGGAGTTGGATTCTGCCTAAGGATGACAACCTTCATTGTAGGGCATCACAAATGTGGTAAGCTACCACGAATGTCATCACACAGTTTCCAGCCTGACATGCTGGAGTAAAATAGGAATAACTCTTTACTCCGATATTAGATTTAGGCAAAATTGGTATCGTTGGAAAGCTAATTCAATTATATATATGTTGATAGGTGATGAGATCAAAAATTCCAAGTATAATGAGAGATATACTCATTTGAAGTTGACTATACCAATATCATTCTCAAGAATTCAATCGGTAAGGAATGTTTTGATTCGTCTGATAGTTGGGAGTTATTTGAAGCCTTAATATACATCTAACCAACTAATAAAACTATAAAATAACCATTATGTACTATGCATGATATTGGTACATGGCTATAATATTGGTTTTGATTTTTTTTGGTGTATTATAATATCTCCTCCTTGGAAACATTCATCCTCGAATGATGACTACTTGAGAGGGGAGAAAAGATAAATGCCGCATACACTGATCATACTCAACTGGCACATGATTTAGGACTGAATTGAATTCTAAACTGAATATAGCCCAACTAAACATGCATATCTGATGCATGACTGATAAACTGAACTTATGAATGCATCATAAGCTATGAACTGATACTTGATACAGATTTTATATTAGAATTTTGAACATGTAACTGAATAAGCTTAAGGAAAATGTTTACCTCAAGCTAAGTCTGAATTAGCGGAGAAAAGATGAGAGTACTTGGTTCACATGTCTGCTTCTGTTTCCCAAGTAGCTCCCTCCATGGACTAATTCCGCCAAAGATCCTTGACTAGAGGGACTTCTTTGTTCCTCAGCCTACGAGTCTGATAGTTGAGAATTTCAACTGGAATATATTCATAAGAGAGGCTATTCTAAATGTCAACGCTCTGAATAGGGACTACAACTGCTGGGTCACCTATGCACTTCTTGAGCAAAGAGACATGGAATATTGGATGAACTGAGGCTAGATCTGAAGGTAATTTGAGCTCATAGGCTACCTTACCGAAGTGATTGAGAATCTTGAAGGGACCGATATATCGGGGACTGAGCTTTCTCTTCTTGCCGAATCTCTTCACTCCCTTTATGGGAGAGATCTTGAGATAGACATAGTCATCGACCTTAAATTCGAGATCCTTTCTACGAACATCCACATAAGACTTCTAACGGCTCTGAGAAGCCCAGAGTCTTTTTCTGATCAACTGAACTTTCTTTAAGGCATAAAATACTAAGTCAGGCCCTATGACTGTGGTCTCACTAACTTCAAACCAATCGATCGGAGACCTATATCTCCTACCATAGAGAGCTTCGAATGGAGCCATCTGAATACTGGAGTGATAGTTGTTGTTGTGTGCAAACTCAATCAAAGGCAAGTGGTCATCGCAGCTTCCCTTGAAATCAATTGCACACACACTTAGCATATCTTCTAGAGTTTGAATGGTCCTTTCTGCTTGACCATCTATCTGAGGATGAAACATTGTATTGAGATGAACTTGGGTACCAAGACACTTTTGGAATGCTTTCCAGAAGTGAGAGATAAACTGGATACCTCTGTCTGAGATGATAGATAGTGGAACACCATGTAATCTGACCAACTCCCTAATATTGAGTTTGTCATAATTCTCTGTTGAGTAAGAGGTACGACTTGGAAAGAAATAAGCTGACTTGGTCATTCTGTCTACAATAACCCAAACTGAATCATGCTGATAACGTGTTCTAGGCAAATCCATCACGAAGTCCATGTTTACATCTTCCCACTTCTAAGTAGGAATAGTGAACTCCTACAATATCCCCCTTCATCCCACTCCACCAATAGATCTCCCGCAAGTCTTGGTACATCTTAGTGGCCCCTGGATGAATAGATTATCACGCACCATGTGCTTCTTCAAGAATTCGCTGCCTCAAGTCATCTACACCGGGAACACGTAGACGACCCTGACAATAAAGAAAACCATCTCCTCCTTGGGAGAAAACCTCTACTTCTTGACTCTGAACTGACTCTTTTAGCTTGACAAGGCTAGGATCCCTGTTTTGCTTCTCTTTCACCTCGGAAACTAGAGATGACTCTGAACTACTCTGAACACATACAACACCCTCTAAAGAGTCGACTAAGAGAACGCCTAGTATGGCAAACTTATGAATCTCCTGAGCTAATTTCTTCTTACCATCCTCAACATGGAAAAAACTACCCATGGACAGTCTACTGAGTGCATCGGCCACTACATTGTCCTTGCCAGGATGATAAAGGACACTCATGTCATAATCTTTCAGGAGCTTTAATCACCTTCTCTGACAAAGATTAAGATTTTTTTGGGAAAAGACATACTTAAGGCTCTTATGATCTATGAAGATGTCTACATGAACACCGTATAGATAATGCCTCCAAATCTTTAAGTCAAAGACAACTGCTGCTAACTCAAGGTCATGAGTAGGATAATTTTTCTCATGGGGCTTTAACTATCTGGGGGCGTAGGCTATGACTCTACCTTGCTGCATAAGGAAACAACCTAAACCTACTCTGGATATATCACAATATACTATGAATCCATCGGAACCATTGGGAAGTGCTAAAACTAGAGCTGAGATGAGTCGAGTCTTCAACTCCTGAAAACTCTTTTTGCAAAGTTCTGACCACTGAAACTTAACCTTCTTCTGAGTCAATCTGGACATAGGATATGCAATAGAAGAAAATCCCTCAACAAACTGTCGGTAGTAGCCAGCCAAACCTAAGAAACTCCTGATATATGATGGAGAGATAGGGAGAGGCTAGTTTCTTATCGCTTTAGTTTTTTGAGGATCTACTTTAATCCCATCACCCAAAATAATATGGCCAAGGAATGCTACTGATCTTAGCCAAAATTTGCACTTACTAAACTTTGCGAACAACTGGTGATCCCTGAGAGTCTGTAGAATAATTATGAGATGGTCTAAATAATTACGCTCTGTGCGAGAATATACCAGAATATCATCTATGAAGACTATGACGAATGTATCCAAGTACTGCTTGAACACCCAATTCATCAAGTCCATGAAAGCTGCAGGGGCATTGGTAAGACTAAAGGACATGACTAGAAATTCAAAGTGACCATACCAAGTATGAAAAGATGTCTTTAGAATGTCATATTCTCTAACTCTGAGATGATGATAGCCTGATCTGAGGTCTATCTTAGAGAAATAACTGGCACCCTGAAGTTGGTCAAACAAGTCGTTTATCCTAGGAAGCGGATACCTGTTCTTGACCGTGACTTTGTTGAGCTGACGGTAATCAATACACATTCTGAGAGAACCGTCTTTCTTGCACACGAATAAGACTGGCGCACCCCATGGGGATACACTGGGCCTAATGAATCCCTTGTCTAAGAGATCCTTCAACTGATCTTTCAGTTCCTTAAGCTCTGTTGGTGTATGGCAGAATAGAAATAGGCTGAGTATCTGGAAGAAGGTCTATACCAAAGTCTATATCCCTTTTGGGAGGAATGCCTGGAAGATCTTTGGGAAAGACGTCTGAATATTCATTAACCACTGGGACTGATTTGAGACTGGGAGATTCGAAACCGGAATCCTTAACATGTACGAGATGATACACACACCCCTTAAAAATTATTTTCCTTGCTCGAAGGTAGGAAACAAGCTAACCCCTAAAAGATGAACTACTACCCTTCCACTCTAGGATGGGCTCATTCGGGAACTAAAACTGAACCATCCTGTTTCTGTAGTCGAATATGGCATAGCAGGAATGAAGCCAATCCATGCTGAGAATGACATCAAAATCAGTCATCTCTAACTTAACTAAATCTGCTGATGTGGATTTCTGAAATATCATAACCGGACAATTCCTGTATACCCATCGAGCTATGATGGTTTTACCCGTTGGGGTAGAGACTGAAAAGGGCTCTGCTAAAATTTTGGGACTAATTCCAAAATTGCCTGCTATGTATGGAGTAACAAAAGACAAGGATGCACCTGGGTCTAGCAAAGCATAAACATGAACATGGAAAATCTATAACGTACCAGTAATGACATCAGGAGAATTTTCCTGATCCTGTCGGTTTTGAAGAGCATAGAGTCTATTTGGAAGTTGTCCACTGTAGCACTGAAAGTGGCACCCTGATGGTTTGGGTGACCGGACTGAGCTATGGAACGATTCTGCGAACCCTGAGGGCCTGGCTGAGGACACTCCCTAATACTGTGGTCTGGCTTACACAACCAATACAGACATCACTACCGGCTCGGAAAATACCCTTGTGGTTCTTACCATAAGTCTGACAAGGGGGTTTGTTCGGGCACTGCTAACACTGCCATGAGTTTAGAGCCTGGTGCTCTGTCTCTGTTGCCGTCACTAGCAAAGGAAGGGGATGGAACTGCTGACTTAGGACAAAACTGCGAACTATTTCCTCCCTCTGATTTGGGCTGAGCAAAACTGAAACTGCCTGTTCTTGCTCTCTTGTTCTACCTCTCCCTAGTCTTAACCTTCTGCTCCTTTATCCGTTGAGCGTGGGTCATGAGCCTGGCTAAATTCATATCACTGTTCAGTATCGCAGACCTACTCTTATTTACCATGCTATTATTCACCCCTAACACGAACTTTCCCATCTTAGCCCTGTTGTCTACAACCACATGAGGGGCATATCTGGCTAGCTGAGTAAATCTAAGAGAATACTCTCTAACTGCTATATTTGCCTGCCTGAGATTGATGAACTTGAGAACTTTGGCCTCCCTCAGCTCTTGGGGAAAGAATCTATCTAAAAATACCTATGACAAATTCTTCCCACTCAATAGGACCTGCATCATTTAACTTTTCTACTAACCACTGCTTGTACTAAGTGTGAGAGATATCCAATAATTGGTATACGGCTAACTCGGCACTCTGTGAAGAAGTGACTCCTATGATATCAATGACCTTCTGGACTTGGTCAATGAATTCCTAAGGATCCTTGTCTAGCTTAGATCCAAAGAAGGACAGAGGGTTCATTCGGGTGAAGTCCCGAATCCTAGCTGCTACTGAATTAGCCACTACGTTGGCTGGAAGGATGGCTGGTCTTTTATTTTGGGAAGCTATAGACTGAGTAAGAGCGGTAAATGCGGTCCTGAACTCCGCATAAGAAACATGTTTGCCCAAAGGATCTTCGGGCTGAGGAGCTGGCTGATTTCTTCTCTTTGGAGGCATATTTCTGAAATAAGAGAAGAGCGGATTAGACTGAGAGACTGACTTAAAATTATGCTTACTAGCACGACATAAATACTGAAGAAAAGGAACTATTCCTAAAATATATCATAGCCTCCTATACATAAATGTGGTTAGCAATGCACCCGTGTACAAGACTCGACTAGATGCGGCTTTCAGACTTCCTAGGACTCTATTGAACCTTAGGCTCTGATACAAAGTTTGTAACACCTCAATTTTCTAAACCAGAATGCTACATGGTACTTATGACCCCGAGGGACCACAAGCTAACCCATGACAGATATCTATACCTGTATACTGCAACTCATGACATAATAATGCAGAAAACATGTACAATAGGTCATAAGGTTCAACTTAAATAATATAACATCCATATGGGCAAAAAATACCCAAAACAACTAAAAAACTAAATCTGAAAGCTAAATTTGAGCATAAATTTGAAAGCCTCTAAGTACTATTTGAAATAAGGAGTTGAAGGAACATGTCTCCAACTAACTCCGTAAACTGATAACTAGATAAAATAATAATGAATAAATCCAATCATATTATCCTCGAATGAAGAGGACTCACTGAATCTCTGCGATTGGAAATGCTATGGCAACTGTTGATCTAGAGCTCATGTCTCTGAACCTATGGTGTAACATGAAAAGAAAGTACCATAGTGCAAATGCATCAGTACAAGAGGATGAACTGAGTATATAAGTGAGGTAGGCTAAGTATAAACAGGGTTTGCATGCATGAACAATGCTAACTGAATGACCAATATGTACGTAAGAGTGCAAACATACATATATAGTAACTAAGATCGTGAGTACATAATGGATAAATATGTACGCTAATACATGGCTCGAACCGTAATTCTGATAACATGGATGACTGTATCTGACAGCCCTAAATCTGGTTGAACTCTCTGAGTTCCGTGCTATAACTGAATTTGACTGTATCTAACAGTCCTGGTATACTGATATCTGAAGAACTGTCTGAGCTCTTTACAGAGACTCATACTAAAACTATGGAAGGTAATTATTTAACCGACATACCCCATTGATACGATTATGGCTAAGCTGAGGTCCAATCTCTGCCCTGACTGAAGGGGTGTCAATACCACGCCACTAATAAGGACAGTTGTAAGTGACCCTTATCTGGAAGGTAATCAAAGTAAGAACGGTGGGACCATAAACGGACAGGTTAATCTACCTCATCAACCATAATCTGACAGGCTAAGATATCTCAACCTACGTTGGCTACGTAGTTCTAGAATACAAAGATGACTGCTAAGGATCACACCCTAAAACTGGTAGGTGAGTCCCTATCCTTGGGTTCACTCGGTGCTAACTTCTACTCCCATCTGAAGAGACTAAATATGATTTAACTTACAGTACATGGACAGATTAACTGACTTTCGTTGACTGATAGAGTAGTACTATTATCTGACAGTTAACTGAGATCATGCAATTTCTGAGGTTTCCTGAGTCATATGACTGACTGAGTTCTATAGATTATAGCTTGACTGATATTTTCATGACAACATGACATAGCTCTAGGCACATAGCTATGTTTTTTAGGTACGAATACCCCCAGGACTCGATGGAAGGAAACTGAAACACATGACATGACTTGATCACAAGATTTAAGTCCACAATTCATAATATCATAAGTAGGGGATATCATATTTCATATAGTTATTCTACATCTTAAACATTGTAGGGAATGCCTAGATATATTTTGTGTACATATTGTATATCTCCATTATCTTGCATGCTTCATACCACCACAATAGCAACACATGAAAAGCATAGAATTCATATTGAATTATATAGCTAACATGAACTTGTCATTTAGACATCATAGAACCATACAAACATGAACTTCTAGCATCCTAAGCATTTTATCAAACACCTTGCAAGCATTCTTTAAGGCATAGGTGGGTTTCATACTTGCACCATATTAAACCACCTAAAGTTCATGGTTTTCAATTAACAAACATATATATTCCATGAAAACACCTTCAGACATCACATTGGAACTTAAACAACAATTGTCAACATATACATACTCATATCACTACAAAAAGTTTACAAAATAATATTTAAAACATTGTTCTTGATCTTTATGAATGGATTGGATCCATAGATGAACACTATGCATACCTTAGTGATTGAATCTTAAAAGAGATCTAATATTTCTGAAGGTTCTTGAAGAATTCCTTAAGCTTGCTCTTGAGGAGTTGATCTTTAGAGAAAACCCTAATCTTGTGGTTGAGAGTGTAAGAGAGGGTTTTTAAGATGCTTAACTGAAGAAAAAATGGGAAAAATTATGCCTCTTTAGGGTTATAAGTGGTGGAAAGTAAATAAAAAGACCAAAATACCCTTATGAAATAAATTTCCAGTTGCTGAAAATCATAGCTGATGACATTTGTGACAAGGCGTCAAAAGTATGGTAAGCCGTCAAAAATGTCTTCACACAGGTGCTGGAATTGATGGTTTCAACCTAAGTCTGATGACCTTCGTAGTAAGGCATCACAAATGTGGTAAGCTACCACGAATATCATCACTTAAGAGCTGGTTTTTGCCTAAGTCTGACGACCTTCATGGTAGGGCATCATAAATATTGTAAGCTGCCACGAATGTCGTCACTTAGGAGCTAGTTTCTGCCTAAGGCTAACAACCTTCGTAGTAGGGCATCACAAATATGGTAAGCTACCAGGAATGTTATCATAAAAGAGATGGATTCTGCCAAAGACTAACGACCTTCGTGGTAGGGCATCACAAATGTGGTAAGCTACCACGAATGTAGCCACACAGTTTTCAGCCTGACATGCTGGAGTAAAATAGGAATAACTCTTTACTCCGATATTAGATTTAGGCAAAATTGGTATCGTTGGACAGATAATTCAATTATATATTGGTTGATAGGTCATGATATCAAAAATTCCAAGTATAATGAGAGATATTCTCATTTGAAGTTGACTATACCAATATCCTTCTCAAGAATTCAATCAGTAAGGAATGTTTTGATTCGTCTGATAGCTGGGAGTTATTTGAAGCCTTAATATACATCTAAACTACTCATAAAACTATTAAATAACCATGATGTACTATGCATGAGCTTGGTACATGGCTCTAATATTGGTTTTGATTTTTTTGGGGTATTAAAGTGATGAAACAGAAAATAAATGCATGTGCATGTACATACATATACACACACTTAGGGGTTGCTTGGTTGGGAACAAGGTATTCCGGGATTATTTATCTCAAAATAAGTTGTACAAGCATGTATATGTGATAACTTATCTCATTACTTTGATATAAAAAGTGGGATAGTAATTTTAAAACTAACTAATACCTCTAACTAAACGCAGGATAAAATAATCTTGAATTTTATCCCCAAATTATTATATTTTGTACCTCACACCAAATGAATTTTTAATACATATAATATTGCAATAACGATTTTAAAAAATAGGGAAAATGTTGTATTACCACCTTAAACTATACGCGAAAAGACTGTCACGCCCCTTTTTTACCAAAAAGATTGATTTTATGTTCAAAAGGGTTTTTATTATTAAAAGGACAAAAAATGAAAATTTATTTCAAAAAAGGATTCATTTTTTCTACTAGATTCAGATTCACCACTTGGAATAATCCGGTGTGCCAAGTTACCTTTGGAAAATCCTTTTCAATATGATTTGACTCTCTAAACTTGTTTGCAAACAAAGATTCGTGCAAAGGAATTCTATTGACAGAGGAAAAGGTGTTAGGCACTCCTCGATCCCGTGGTTTGACCACAGTCTCTTGGTAAAGTATATCGACTAATTTGACATTACACTACTCGAAATAACCCCTATTGCAACGAACCTTTTAGCAACGGTTTTCAAAGCGTTGCAATAGATTGTCTATTGCAACGGTTGGAACCATTGCAAAAAAAAATATTCTAGTAGTTCAATAACCGTTGAAATTGGTGTATAACCGTTGCAATAGGATATGTTATAGAAACGACTTCTTGAACCATTGCTATAAAGTCACCTATGGCAACGCTTTTCTGAAAAAAAAAAACCCTATCGCATCGCTTTTCATTTTTCCTCCCAATTTTTTCACAACATCCGCCAAAAGTCTTAAAAATATATAATAAAAATTAAAAAATATATAATAAAAATTTTAAAATATATATACCAAAATAACTTTTAGTACTCTCATTAACTCATCTCTCTCATCGATTTGTATATACAGAACTCGATAGCACATCAGTAGCGCGCCAATTGCCAGCCACTTCGACTGCTGCTACGATCGCCTTTCCCATCAAAGCTAATGTCTTAGTACTTTCATCACTCTCATTGAGTAGTATATAGTAGTCGACAACAACTCAATATAACGCCGATTGCGCCGACTGCCAGCCGCTCCAACTGCCGCTATGACCTCCATTTTGACCAATGCTCCGACCACAAATCTGATTTATAATAATCCGACCAAAAATTAACAGAGCAGACAGAAAATTAGGTATTTTTCTGTATTATCTATTGGTATAATCAAAACCCATGAGTTTATGCCTAATAGATTTTTGTTCGTAATGTGAGTTGCAATTGATTACATGGATGATTTTTAGAACACCTTCATCAAAATGACCAGTTATAATGTTTTCAAAATTCAATGTGGAGTTAAATTGTAAAATAACTTTTTTTTGTGGCACTTTAAAATTTCAGTTACTATTAGTAATTTAAAATTTTTGAAATTGGAAAAGAGTGCGCCATACGAGTAGTTTCGAGAAGTATGCGGACACTGATAAGTATAAATTCGTGGGATTACATTGTGTGTATTGTTGTTGCTGTTGTTGCTGCTTCTTTTTCCTTAGTTGTATGATTCCGAGTCCCTTTAGGTAAACTAGTTGCGAGGGATGGATTCAGGTGATGATGAATATCGTACAAAGCCCAAATATTTTCTTTTCCTTTTTACCTCTTCAACTCGACTTCCGAACTCCATGTAATTTTATTTGTCAATAACCAAGGGATATATAGTGATTCATGTCAAACTATGTGACTGTCCCATCTTAACAGCTTAGATTGTTAAAGATGTGGCATTTCTATTTACCCCGTCTATTTCATAGTCGTCATAGTTTAGGATATTATTTTGACTTATTATATTTGTGATGGTAATCCAAAACTAGTAAACTAGTGGTTGAAAATGTGTTCCAATATGCCATTGCAATGCCATTCTTATGTTATGTTTAGATGGTCATTGTAAGTTTACAGCAAAGCAGTTCTTTACTTGAGCTGAGGATCGATGGGAAATGGGCTCTCTACCATTACAAAGTAGAAGTAGGGTTGTGTACATGCCTCTCCATACCCCTCTTTTGGTATGCTATAGTTTGTAGATCCATTTTCCTTGAACTATGCCATACTCCCATTGAAGTGGATGGTGTGAGAATCTGGTTAGAAAGAGCATCAGCTGGATTTACGAAACTGTCAGTGGTTTGAATATCTGAAGATCCTGTACTCTATACACTTTCTATAGCTCTTTTCTTTGCCTTTGAATTTGTGGAAAATAGAGTTGGTGTTGCTGCTGCTGAGCCTAAAACTCCTGCAAAATCTCCTATTCTGGTGAAGCCTCGAATTTTTAGTAGCATTACACCTTGTCACAGTGCTAAGAAATGCAGCAGATGTAGATTTGATAGGTTGGAGACATCAAATTATTGTCTTTCTCAGATCAAATTAGCTAAAACTATTGGAAAACACACTGCTTTTGCTGCTTTCTTTCAACAGGCTCTTGAATCCATTGCTGAGGTTAGTGTTTCTCTCTCTTTTGTTCTAGGAATTTAGGGTAACATGATTTAACGATGATCACACAATTATATAGATCTAAAACCAGGCAAACTTTTTGAGATTCCATCTACTGATACAGTTGAAGTTCTAACTATATTAGTAGTTGATCTGAGAAGTACCTTATCTTCTAAATTGTAACAAGTAGTACTGTTATCCACAAATATAAGTCTGCTTTGAAAATAGTTGTTAGGCTGCATCATGTTTCCACTTACTCATCTGGTAGCCTGTAAAATTTCTTCATTAATAAAAGGATTACTGCATGGTCCAAACATAGGAGCAAATTTAAGAGAATGCAAGGAATATCAAAGATTAAAATTAAGAGTAAAACTCTAGCTAATAATTTGAGTAATATGTCAATGGAGAATAAGTCCCTAGCTTTAGATGACTTGCCTTATCAGAATATCATGTGCAAAGCTATCAACAATTTTTCCAATTCTTTTACTTTGTTCAACTCTAAAGCTGTTGAAATGTATTAGTATTGTTGGTTAATATGAGCAAATATGGTAGTTCACATCTAATGAGAATTAACTTCTTGGAACATGATAAACAAAGTTCTCTTTTTTCCTCTATGCATAGCATAGGCTGAGCTAGTCAGTCTCAGGGGAAGGCGCCTGGGTTCCAACCAAGGGTTTATTCTCACTTAATCTCTATCTAGATAGGAATTTTATTTGAAACCCATATAGAAGTATGAAATATGTTACCTATTATGCTCTCGTATTTCGTCTCATTTTCTGAATGATAGATGTTATTATGAAAATCCTACTCAAGCAAGTGAGGCTAATTAATTCATTGACAAGTTGGAACTTTTCTCTTTTTGGCCAACTTCTATGAATTCAGCTTTAGTCACTTCAGTTTCTGCTCTTCTCTTGTTCTGCCTTAAATACATTCTTTAAAATTTGATTGTTCTTATATATTGGGTGATCTTCACAGAACGAGTATGTGCAATCAGATCAAAAAATATTCCTCTCAGATTATGTACTTTTCATTGTTGTTTCTTTATAGTTAGTAATTTACAGAAACCAAAAACTCTATACTACTGAAAGTATTAGTATGTTCTGTTAGCATGTTTTGTCCAAAATGAAATAAGAAACATTGTTCATTGATGGTTATTTTATGGAATTACAATACTCAGCCTATTTTATATATTTTTGAACTTGCAGATCAAAGTTAAACAATCATGAATCAAGAAGGGTGTTCAAAGAATCATCAGAAAGTTAAGAGCTTTATTTCAGCTGGATCACTAGCAGCATTACGAAACAAACAGATACTAGAACAGAAAAAGAAGAAGAAGAATACAGGCTATGTAAATGCAAAGAAAAATCATCACAAGCAGAAAGAGAATTTAATCAACGTTCCAGTTAGATCTCAAGTACAAAAACAAGTGCAACAGGTGATTCAGGATTCTATATTACCTCTACCACCAGTAGAGGAGCAAGTGCACCAAGAATTGTCAGATTACACCACTCGTGCATCATAACCATCACTTGAACAAGTGCAGCAAGATTATTCACAAGTTCCTACTTTTGAAGCAAATGAAAAATCGGCAGAAGGCAAGAATACATAAATTTTAGTTTATACTATTTCAAAAAAAAATTGCATTCCAGTAATTTTGTTGTTCATATTATTGTAGGCCCTTCAATTAACAAAATAAAAAAGAGGTGCTACACAAATGGCTGCAATACATGGATGAACTAAGCGTCAACTAATAGTGCTAAATAAATTGAATCTGCCTATTAGTCCTACTAAAGCAGGGCTCACTGAGTTTAGCAGTTTTCTTGACACTTTGGCAAGGAATGGGACATTTTGTCCTCTTAATCTTAGTTGGACAAAGTTGAAGACACATGATGATATGTGGAGCTACATCCAGGTTCAAAGTTATCACTATTCTAATTTCTGGTTCAAATCATTTCATAGTTATTGCATTAACCAAATTGCACCAACTTACAGGAGAAATATGACATTCCCGAAAATGGAAAAAAAATGGACTATGAATGCAATTGATTCTGCTTTTAGAGGGTATAAGTCCAGGTTTAAGGAAGACCACTATTATGCCTACCCCAATTATGAAATTCAAATGGCAAATAGGCCTAAAACTGTTCCAGAACCTGTATTTGCGGATTTGCTTCAATATTGGAACTCCAAAGAAGCTAAGGTATGATATGAATATGTACAATTATTACTTTGTTCCATAATCACTACTTTAATTTATTTTTTAAAAGTGATCTCTACCAATTGTCTTGCAGGATAAGTCCGATGCTAATAAACAGAATCAAAAAATGTGGAAGTATCCTCACATTGTTGGCAGAACAAGTTTTACTCTAATCCGCGAGGTTTGATGTTCTTTTAGATTTGTTACTATGAACTTGATGACTTGAAATTTTTTTAATGTTGACTTGCGTGTAACTAGGAAAAAAGAATGAAAATTCTGGGGTTGTTTCAAACAAGGAATTCTTTGTGAATACTAGAAAAAGGAAATCTAACCGAGTGTACAAGGATTTATCCAAAGATATTACAAATAAAATAGTATGAAATTTTCTAATTCAAAATTGATCAAGAGTATTTGTTCTTTATTAAATATTGAATCAACTCAATTTAGTTGATTGTTTTGGATTTGACTTGTAGGTTGAAATGGAGAGAGTAGAAACTCAAGAAAGTGAAGATGGTAGCCAATCAGTTGATGCATTCATAATAATTATGGGTCCTAATCATCCAGGTCGAGTAAGACTATATGGACGTGGGGTAACCAAGTCTCTTTTGAAATAAAACGCAAGTGATTCTAGACCATCTTCAAATATTATTGCGGATGAATCGATGGAAAAGAGAATGGATGAACTGAAAGAGAGGATACAACAAAGAATGCAAGCTCAAAGAGATGCCATTGAACCAGATGTTACAATGAATATCATTGCACGGTTGCAACGTCAAAATCCAGGATCAACACTTGATCCTAATGTGCTAAGATTCAATGCTCGTTCGTCAGGGGAAGAGGATTCTATTCAACAAATCAATCGTCCATTTATTGGGAGTAACAATGAAGGTCTGTCTTCTTTTCTTCTTCTTCTTCTAGCCCTTTCTTCTTTTTATTCTTCTTATTTTTTTAGGATGAGAATTTTTCTATTTTGTAGGAAGACTATTGAATGTTATTTTGTCCATGAAATGCCTTGTGAAATGTGAACGTCGAGTTTTGAAATTTCTGTTATGGCTGAATAGTTAGGATTTTGAATTGCAAATTACTATACATGTTATAGAATAGTGCTAATGATGTCAAACTCATCATGGTAAATGTCAAAATACTATGCATTTTACATTCTAAATTCTTAAAGAATGTAACTTATGCATCACTGTTAACGTTTCTAGAGATAGGGGTATCCAATAATGTAATTTAGGAAGAACCATGAAAACCTGTTAAAGCTGATATTGAATTGATTTCCCTTTACATACATGGAATGGCACTTGTTTTCTTATTTCTTGAATTTAAGTTCCAAGGCATGGTTGCATCAATTATTGAGATGTTAAGTCCCTATAGTTTTATCTTCTAGAATGATCCCACTTGCCCGTGTTGATTTGATGGTAGAGGATAGGTTTCTGGAGTGTTTTGTTTTTCTGTGAAACTGTGCGAAGTCATTGATCTCACTTAGGTGTTAGAAGGGCCTTGAATCCAAAGTAATGTAGGCCAGTCGTTGTATATCATCTTTGTTAAGAGCATGGAATTGTTTCCTCAACAACTCATGAAATAGATTGGTCTTTTCTCTATCATTTTTAATAAATAAAAATTCAAGTATGAATCAACCAAGATAGACAGATTATAAACAAAAGTTACTCTATCTTAAAAAGGATTGTTAGTGTGTGCATTTATCTTGTGTTCCTTTTTTGTTTCTGTTTGTTTCCAAGTCATTCTTTGAGAACTCGACAAAGTCGAAAGTGATTTCTGTACATAAACACACTGGTGTTTTATTTTATTTAGGTAATTCTGGAAAAATGCAATTACGATTCATCTTCATTAATGTGATTACATCCAAAATGGTTATTTGGTATTTACTGTATGGATCCTAACTTGTTAAAGCAGTTAGCAGATGGCAATAAAAGCCTGTGTTAGCCAAGAGGTTCTGCTTGAACTAGACTGTGTTATTCCTTTCTCTTTTTTTGTTTTTGTTTCTTGATTTAGTTTTCGTGAATTATATTTCTTTTACTAGTTTGTATAAATAATTTATTCATTTACTATTAAAATTGTTTATGCTCTATTTATAGGTGTTCTCCTATGTTCTAATTGAAAATTAAATATGTTGCCATTTAAGTACTAATTGAGATTTTTTTTCATAGATGTTCAAAATGGAGGAGATGAAGAAATTGATCTTACTTGAGAAAAATTTTGAATTATTGATAGATATTTTAGTATCGATCTTTTTGATATTGAATTTTGTGAAACTTATCGCCACTCGAACTTGATACTTTATGGGAAAACTAAGGACCGTTTGACTTTGACATTTTGCTTTTGGATTTAGATTATGAGTTTGTTGAATATTTTAATTTGAATTATTAATGAAAGATTTTGTTGTGATGTGTATCTATAATTTTGTATTAATATAATTCTCTCTCTCTCTCTCTCTTTATATATATATATATATATATATATATATATATATATATATATATATCAATTGGTATTTAAACTAGCTACAATAATAGGTGGCAAAAAAATATTGCAAAGAATCGTTACAATAGGCTTTAAAAACCATTACCATAGGTAGTGAAAAATCATTGTAAAAGAACAATAATTGTTGCAACAGGGATATTGCAACGCTTTTTTGTCGTTGCAATAGAATCTATTGCAACGGTTTGAAACCATTGCAATAGATTATACTGCAACGATCATGAACCGTTGCAATAGAAATTCTAAAGCTTGGAATAGGAGTTGCAGAAACCATTGCAATAGATGAACCTATTGCAACGTTTTTGTAATCGTTGCAAATGTCGTTGCAATAGGCCCATCCCAACGGCCACATATGCAACGCCTATAAATTCGTTGCGGTAGCTCTATAGCAATTGTTTTTATACCTATCGCAACGAATTTTGAACTGTTGCCATAGGGGTAATTTCTGGTAGTGTTATGAATGTATAAATCATGCAAAACCACATAAAACAACCAATAAAATAAACAAAACAAAATAAATCCAAAAAATATAATGTCCAGTCCAATTATACAGTCCCAAAATAGAAAAATGCGGATATGTAAACCTACGCTAACCTACACTAAATTTAAACTACGCTCCAATGCTCTACCCAATGCCTTGGGCCTTTGTCACGGATGTCCTCCGAGTATAAAATACTTCAGGGTATATCCTGGTAAATAAGTACAATATAATCTCGGGGCACTCCCCGGCGAATGAATGCATCATCAAATCTTATATGATAAAGTAGAAAGAAACATTCACACGCACATTCAAACTTTTATCAAAACACCATTACTAAAAATTTGCCTACCCGACTTGGCATTTGCCTACTAGTTTCGATCTAAAATGTGATGTTATCAAACTTAGCAAATCTGACACCTATTTTGCATCAAACAAATATCAATTAATCAATACGAACCAATCACATTCATTTTCTATCCGTTTTCAATTCTTACCCTCCCCCATTCCATTCTCAACATGATTAAACCAATTTAATACTCAATCCACCAATTAAGTTTTCACATCCAAATCAAATATTAACCAACAAGACGAAGATTCAAACATGTCAAACACACAAATCATTCATAATTACATAAAATTAGAGAGAGAGAAGATAGAATTAGACCTTCAAAGAACCGATCTCGTTGATAATAATGTTTAAGAAAGCCCAGACTTGGAATTCAAAATAGAACACTTTGATAACAAACCAAACTCTAAGTCAGTATCAAGAAATAACGATCCAGATAGATTTGAATCCTAAGAAAGAAGAAACAGCGAGCAACCTGAGACTGAACTTGCAAAAATCTGAGAAAACCCGCATCCCAAAATATCGCTAAATCTAATAAAATCTCAACTGGATTAGCACCGAAACTAAATTAAAAAAAATATAAATTCCGGTAAAACAATCACCGGAACATTAACCATACGCCACAAACAGTAACCCGACGGTTAATAATAAGTGGTCGGCGGATAGTAACTAGTCGCCGACGTAAAATTTTTGTCGGGAATCAAAAAATGGCCGGATCTTTCAAACCATCTTCATTCTCAATCTTTCTCTCACAGTGTGTGTGTGTGTGTGCAATTTGTGCATGTAATTTCTTAGCTTTCGTGCAATTTGTGTGTGTGTATGGTGAGGTTCTATATGTATCCTCCTCTTTTATGCGTTGCTACTAATCTATAAACAAAAATGGAGATTTTATGTGGGGTGTGCGTTGAGAGAATCTCCTGTATGTGTGTGAAGTGGTGAATATATGTACGTAATTGTATTCTGTGTCTATGTCGTCTAGAAGAAACCAAAAGAAAAAAATAGAGTTTTTCCCTTTCTCTTTTTGGAATGAAATCCCCTGGTATCGTGTCCTTTTTTCTACTATATATGTGTATACCTTTATCAATTGGAAAAGATAATGGAATATCCACGTGGGACCCCCCCTAAAATAATGGAAGCCCCTTTTTTAATTCTCTGTGCACATACGTGTCCCCCCTTTTATTTTTCAGATCTATGTCATCCCACAATAATGGGGAGCATGTATTGGCGTATGGGGAATTGTGTATGGAGTATGGGTCTGTTCGCAATAAATTTTTTTAACACTGAAAATTAACTATAAGCAAAAAATAAAATAAACAAAAAGAATAATTTTATTTAAGGTAATTTTGCGGGTACAATTTCGTTGTTCTCTCGATTCTTCTCTCCTAAGTTTTTTCGTGAATCGAGGGACTTTGCAGTGTGATTCTTGAATGTAGGATGATTTGAGTCTCCTAGAAATGTGTTTGGATCTCCAAGAATTGTCTGACAGCACTTCATCTTGTCGAGTTGATCTCCGGGCAGAACTCCGTTAGTCAATTCATTGAAGAGTTGTATAGTCAATGCAGAAACTTCCTCCAATGCTTGCAGAATGTCCTCTTTTTTCTTTTTCTTTTCTTTTTTAGAATATTATGTTACCCCCTATTTATAGTTGTGGCGGTAGGCCTTAGTTACTTGTGATTGGCCGAAACATGTCACTTTGACACTTGGCACCTTTTGACTGGTTGTTGAATTTGAATGATATTTTCATATCATTTGTACATATGGGGGTGTCTCATTGGTTTTGGATTTGATTGGGATGTCATGTCACTTGATGAGTTAGGGCTTCAAAGTGAGATGGACCTTGATGAATAATAAAATAGGCTTATTATATTTTTAGCCCAAAATAAGTTTAAATCCAATAACAAATGGCTCAAATTCAAATTTTATATGAATTTTATCCATTAAATTTTATGTTTCTATAGGGTCCCATATGAATGAGTATGTGAGGTTAGTGAGGCATGTGTTTCTTGTGTGTATTCAATAAAAAATGAGGAGTGATGTGTGAGGTGGCATGATGAGGTGTCAATTTTTTATAGATTTGGTTATTATTTTTTTATACTTTTGGGAAAAAATTATGGAATGGGGTAGGGTGCGTGGTAAAACGGGATAAGATGATAAAAAATATTTTTTGATGGGACAAAATTATATGTCTACGTTATGCCACCTTTGGATGTAAACACAAAGTGTTTTCACATGAAGAAGTAGACAACAAGATCGAATTTTGTCCCAAACATTATTCAAAAGAAAGAACCAAAAGGAAGAAAGGCAATCGAGTCTTGATTTTGGGCATTCTACCTGTTCTTAAGTTTTATGGGGATCAGGTCACAAGTATCTCCAAGGTTAGAAGAGAAGTGGACTATACCGAGTTGGAGAGTCGAGTGAGGTTCCATCGAGGCTCCGGTCCGTGGCTTTGTCACTACATTAAAAATGAAAATTACAAGTTAAAACATAATGAAATTACAAAAATCCTATCTATGTAGCTTTATTTGGACTCTTGACTTGAGTTTCATCACCCTATTCTTCAGGCGAGCTTCTGACTTGCGATTTCTTCAACTTGTTTCTTGGCTATCAATTGTTTCACATAATTTCTTGACTTTTCATCTCTTACCCTTGTTACTTGACCTTTAATTCCTTCACCTTGTTGCTTGACTTTCAATTTCATCACCATGTTTTTCACGCAAGCCCTTGACTGGAAATTTTCTTACTCTATTCTCTGGGTGAGCTCTCGACTTTCAATTCTATCACCCTGTTCTTCAGGCAAGCTCCTGACTTGCTATCTCATCACTCTGTTCTCTGGGTGAGCTCCCGACTTTTAATTTCATCACCTTGTTCTTCAGGAGGGCTCTTAACTTGTTATTTTCTCACTCTATTCTCCAGATGAGCTCCCAACTTTCAATTCCATCACTCTGCTCTTCAATCGGGCTCCTGACTTGTTATTTCATCACTCTGTTCTTCAGGCAGGCTCCTGACGTACAGATTCATTACCCTGTTCTTCAGGCGGGATCCTAACTTGCAATTTCCTCACTCTATTCTTCGAGTGAGCTCCCAACTTTTAATTTCATCAGCCTGCTCTTTAGGTAGGCCCCTAACTTGCTATTTTATCACTCTGTTCGTTGGGAGAGCTCCTGACTTTCAATTTATCACCCTATTCTTCAGGTGGGCTCCTGATTTCCTATTTCATCACTTTGTTCTTTGGGCGAGCTCTCGACTTTCAATTTCATCACCCTGTTCTTCAAGCGGGCTCCTGATTTGATGCTTCATCACTCTATTCTCCGGGCAAGATCCTAAATTTCAATTTTATCACCCTGTTTTTCAGGCGGGCTCCTGACTTGCAACTTCATCACTCCATTCTTTGGGTGAGCTCCCGACTTTTAATTTCATCACCCAGTTCTCTAGGCGAGCCCCTGACTTGCAATTTTCTCACTCTGTTTTTCGGGTGAGCTACCAAGTTTCAATTTCATCACCTTGTTCTACAAGTGGGCTCTTGAAATCAAAATCAAAACTAGAATGAGATTATCCTAAACAAAGATTATGATAGAAAATTTTTCATTTTTTTGATAAATAAAGTCCCATTTTCCAAGAGGGTCCTGAGCAGGAAGTAATGTTTCATTTTTTAGAAGGGTCCTGAACATGAAGTGAATTCCTGAATATGCTTTCCCAACGTCAACTGAACTTAATGAATAGAACTTTGCCTCTGTTTCATAAAAGAAAAATTTGTCAGTTGAAAAATTAGTAGTGGCTTGCAGCACTTGGCTTTCCAGACATTTGTTGCAGCACTTGTTTCCTCCATTTTTTCTTCAGATTACCAATATTGTCCCTTGTATTGTTGCATTATTGACCCAAACCCAGATTAAGGGAAGTGACTTTGATTCAAACACCAAATATCTATTTCACCCTGCCCCTGAGATGTACCTTTTGAAACCTGAATATTTCCACGCATCAAAGAACCTATCGGTTGATGGACTTTCTTTGCCTTGTTTTGAATTATAATCATGTTTCTTTCATGTGCTGGTCCTTGGATTTTCCTCATGTAATTGGGACGACTAGTAGCAAGTTTTGAAATCATTTCTCAATTGTTTTGACATAGACTTGACTCAAAATGTAAAGAAATGATGGTGACTTTTATTTTTATAAATGACATAAAAAGGATAAAAATACGAATATGCATATGAAATAAAAAGGCAATATCCCTCTTTCAAAAAGAAAACTTATCTGAATACGGCAACCAACTCTAATAATTATGACATGCATTTTGAATTAAGTTGTCTGACCTTTCTACCCAAACCTCCCATTTGTTGTTGAGTTCATGCCTTTACCGCTGAGTCGCTTCTTCAAACCTATTGGGCTCATACATCTCATTCAATTGACGACATTTTGAAAGATTTTTGCCAACAAGCTTCTTTCCTTTTTATTTCTCTTAAACTCGCCATCGTCTAATGGTGCCCATGGGGGTTTTCACCAATAAGACTCTCTCATTTTTATTTCTCTCAATTCACCATTGCCTTATGGTACCCGTGAGGGTTTTCACCTGTAATACTTTCTTATTTTTATTTCTCTCAACTCACTATCGTCTTACGGTGCCCGCGAGGGTTTTCACCACTAAGACTCTTTCATTTATATTTCTTCATGTTTTCCCATGATGATATAAAAAATATAATGCCAAAATATTTCCATATATCCATCGCATGTTCAGCCTCACAATTCTCAAAGATTGATCTGAAGGTCTTTCTTTGGTTGTAACTTGGCTTTGGGATAAGGTTAGAAAGAAAAGGATGGTGGGAGGCTCAAACGACACTTGAAGTGAGGTAGGACTTACAACCTTTGAAATCGATTCAAAAAAATAACTCATGCCCTAGATTCTTTTGGCTGAGTGACTCTAAATTATTTATTTGGTTGGACCGAGCCAAGAGTAGGGCAGCCTACGTATCTCACTCTCAAGAAAGGAGAATCAGGTCACACGTAGTTCCGGCAGCTTATTGTTTGTTTTGATTAGATTTTTTGTCTCTTTTTCTTCTTTCTTTTTTTTGTACTCTTTCTTTTATTCTATTTTTTTTCTTGACACTTTATCTTTTGATTCTATTTTGATTCCAAAAGAGAAATATGAAAGAAAATAGAACCAAGGCTCAAATTGGGTGAACAAAGGATAACACAATGTTTGGATAGCAGAAAGAAATGCCTTCATCATCAATCTTCAAAAATTCAAGTACTAAATATGCAATAGAACTAGCAAAGGATAAAACATCATACATAATATCTTTTGACTGCATCAGCAATGATAGCCATTTCTTTCATTTTGCCTTCTACATCTGTAAAATATAAAGCTCCATTAGGCAACACTTTCTTCACAATAAAGGGACCTTGCCAATTTGGGGAGGACTTGCCTTAAGCTTCAACTTGATGAGGAAGGATATGCTTCAATACCAATTGACCAACTTCAAAATGCCTGAGACGTACCTTTTTGTTATATGTTCGAGCTATTCTCTTCTGATACAATTGTCCATGATATACCGACGTCAGCCTTTTTTTATCAATCAAGCTCAACTGTTCCAGTCGGGTTTTGACCCACTCATCATTACCAATCTCTGCTTCTACAATGACTCGAAGAGAGGGAATTTCAACTTCTGCGGGAATGACTGTTTCTGTCCCGTACACCAATAAATATGGAGTTGCCCCTGTTGAAGTGCGAACAGTAGTACGATAACCCAACAATGCAAACGGCAACTTCTCATGCTATTGTCTAGACCCTTGTATCATTTTCCGCAGTATCTTCTTAATATTCTTATTGGCAACTTCCATGGCACCATTTTCCTTTGGACGATATGGAGTGGAATTTTAATGTGTGACCTTAAACTGTTGGCACACTTCTTGCATCAAATGACTATTGAGATTGACAACATTATCTGTAATGATTATGTTGGGAATTCCAAATCTACAAATAATGTTGGCATGAATAAAATCTACCACCTCCTTCTTTGTTACTGGCTTGAAAGTTGTTGTTTCTACCCACTTTGTAAAGGCTATTTATTTCTTAGGCTTTCATGGCGGTTCGAGTCACATATACAATATCGAACTTGATAAGAAATATTTGTCACTTTTCCAGTCGACTAGTTGGCATAGGCTTTTGAAAGATATACTTCAAAGGATCCATGAAGAAGATAAGATAAGTAGTGTAGGATGAAAGATAATGCTTCAACTTCTGCGCTACCCAAGTTAGGGCTCAACACGTTCTTTTAAGAAGAGTGTACTTGGCTTTATATGTTGTGAACTTCTTTCTAAGATAATAAATAGCCTGCTCCTTTTTGCCTATGACATCATATTGACCCAATACACAATTGAATGAATTATCCATAATCGATAAGTACAAAATCAAAGGCCTGTCAGGCTCAGGTGGCACCAACACCGGTGGATTTGAAAGGTATGTTTTTATTTCATCAAACGCTTCCTGACATTCCTCAGTTCACTCAACCCCAGCACTCTTCTTCGGCAACTTTAAAATAGGCTCACATATGGTTGTGAATTGAGCAATAAACATGCACATGTAGTTCATTCTTCCGATCAAACTCATCGCCTCTGTTCTATATTTGGGCGGCGGCAGATCCTGAATGGCTTTGATCTTTGAAGGATCCAAGTCAATACCTCGACGACTGACTACAAACCCCAACAGTTTTTTGGACAGAATTCCAAATACACTTTTTGTCGGATTGAGCTTGAGATTATACCTGTGGAGCCTTTCAAAGAACATCCTTAGACCTTTAACATGGTCAGCCTAACTTTTTGATTTAATAATCACATCATCTACATAGACTTCAATCTCCTTATGCATCATATCATAAAATATAAGGGTCATTGCTCTCATGTATGTCGCTCCATCATTCTTCAAACCAAACGACATCACTCGATAATAATAAGTCCCTCATAGTGTGATAAAAGACGTCTTTTCCGCGTTATTACCATCCATAATAATTTGGTGATATCAAAATAGCAATCCACAAAAGAGGAAACCTCATATTTAGCACAATTGTCCAGTAGAATATGGATGTTGGGCAGTGGAAAATCATCCTTCGGACTTGGTCTGCTCAAATCACGATAAGCAATATATACTCGAATCTTGCCATCTTTCTTTGGGACAGAAACAATATTGGACAACCAAGTAGGATAACGAGCCACTAGAATGACTTTGGCTTCAAGTTGTTTCATGATTTTCTCTTTGATTTTTATAGGTACGTCAGTTTTAAACTTCCTCAAAATCTATTTGACAGGAGGGAATGCAGGATCGGTTGGTAATTTATGAGCCACTAATTCAGTGCTTAAACCGGACATATCATCATAAGACTATGCAAAAACTTCTTTATAATCAATTAATGCCTTGAATCATTTCCTCTTTTAAGTGTGGCGAAGTATGTACACTTATTTTAGTTTCCTTAACATCTCTTTGTTCTCCCGGATTAATCGGCTTAGTTTCATTCAAATTATGGTTCGTATTATCCTCAAACTATTTCTTCATCTTATTCTGCCTCTAGCTTCATTATATCGTGATTAGATTGGATTTTAAGATTAGGATAAACATTCCCTATGTATGTCATACCACTAGAATCAGCATAAAGAGAATTGTATAAAGAAAAGGCAAAACAAAATATATTAGACACAAAACAAAAGGGACATTGCATTTCATTAAAAGGGAAAGATAAGAGGGTTTAAACATAAACAATAACAGAACATTGTCATACCCTATTTTTACCTAAGGTTAAAACGAGCATAACATTATGGACTCAAAAAGAATTAATTTTGTACAGAGTCGCCACCTAATTTTAAGGAAAAATAGGAAACCTATTTATTTATTACAAATATAACTTTATTTAATCTACGAAATCAATTTATATTTTAGGTAAAGGGTTCAAATTATTTCGAAGGAAAGGGGTTAGGCACCCTTCAGAATCCACAAATGTAGTTCCTGGCCAGATTTAGGTTTATTAAAAGAAAAAAAAAAGAGAAAATTAACATTTGTAAATACAAGTATACAATGTGTAGTACATATAATACCTATATTATCGCAAAATTATATAAAAGTATACGGAGATATATATAAATAAAATTATTAAAGCATATATATGAAAAGAAAAGATTATACTAGAAAAATACTATGCAATATCTTTTCATTTATAAGTATGAATTAATTGATTAAGTATCTAAATTAATTTAATTTCTAATATAAATATTAACGGCCTAAATTTGCCTAAACGTACGGTAAATATTATATAAATAAAGAATATCCCCGCCCAACGCCCCAAAAAATAAAATTTTCATTATAATTAATATTTGTACAACTACAAGAATATAAAAAAGTACAAACATAAAAAAATTTAAATCTTCTTTGAATGTCATTCCCAACGAGTATTTCCGAGAACCTATACAAACACTTGTAAATAAAATGTTAGTAACAAATAAATAATTATCAAAATAAATTAAAATTGTATGTGTGCACATATGTATAAAAGAATAATTTTTTGTTAAAAGTGAGCTCAAATTAGATTTTAAATATGATATAGCTACGAAGTGATTGCTGATTTATAAGCCGTCCTAAATAGTCTTGCCAAGATACGAATCACAAAACTTTTTGCATTATTATAAAAATTTCGTCATCGCCCAAATTTATTTATTTTATTACGTATTTATATACGTCATATCCGTCTTTTTATTTGCAGAGACTTCAAAAATCGACAAAAAAAAAATTTTATCGGTCAAATATCGGCCTTTAATATAAAATAATAACTTTGATGGCCTCAAAGTTCATTGGCCAAGTAATATAATATATGTTCATTATCAATGTTTTTTCCAAGGGTAATCACCCAACAGTGTTAAAAAAGAAATCAACCAGCTAAATCATGAATAATACAATTGCACAAAGGCATAACAAAGCAACACCATCAACAAAGCAACACAAGCAACGACATGGGAATAGTGAGCAAGCTTGTCCAAATAAATCATACTGAATCATCGAGAAAATCAAACAGTTCGGCAAATCGTTAGGAAAAATATAAGAGTATTAAAATATGTTCAAACATATATGAAAAATAATAAAAAGCAGAAAATCAGGTTATCAATTTTATTGGAGATCTGTCGAAATCTAACTCTGGTCAAATTCATACAAATAACATAGAAAAATAAAATAAACAAGCATCTCGCTCAACTGAGACATGCCAGCTATGAAAGTGACGTTGCTTCAACAGATCTCTTCGGAGCAACGCCAAAAGGATAGAAATCTGGCCAGATTTAGCCGTTACCGCATGACAGTAGCGGCGGTGGTAGTATGGAGAGCCAAAATTGGTTGTCAACAGTTTGCCCTGTTTCGATTGAAGATAATGTAAAAGTCTTTAAATGTAAACGTTGACGTGTAGCCAATTTCGCTCGACAAAAAATTATTTTTGATAAAAATTTGGGTGAACTCTAATTTAAGGTTGCATACAATTCCAAATTGTATGAGGATTAGGTCGGGTATAGTTCAAAAGCTATCCCAACACATCCTATTTTGAGTTGGACAAACTCAATGCGTCCTCGAATTCTGCAAAATTTATAAAACTGAAAAGCGGCAGACAAACAAGTAGCTAAACTTGATTTTTTAAGAAAGCCAAAGAATGACATGTAATGCTTTAACTAATGTAGAGATAAATAAATAAAGGCATTACACAATTTTAATCGAAGACAATAAAAATATTCAACTGAAGACAGACACGCATAAAGGTCTTATCCGAGGGCAGACTAATCCAAAATGTCTTATTTTAGGGTGGACAAACCCAATTCATGCTTGCAAAAATTGTAAAAAAAATTAAGGTGAATTTTTTTTTTATTTTTTATTTTTTTTCTTTTTTAGAAATTAAAGATAGCATGCAGTGCTTAACTAAATAAGGAAAGAAAAAAATGGCACAAGCAAAGATAACATCTAGTGCTTAAATAATAAATTAAGCGCATTGTGCTATGTGCAGGTAAAGACAAAGCATGCAGTGCTTAAATAACAAATAAATGCACTGTGATGTGTAAATAAATGTAAAGATGAAATGCGGTGCTTAAATCATAAAACAAATGCATTGCGATATGTGCAAGAAAAAACCAAGATGGCATGCAGTGCTTAAATGATAAAATAAATGCATTACGATAGTTGCGAGGCATGAGGTGCATAAATAATAAAATGCATTGCTATATGTGCGTACAGTGCTTAAACAACAAAAATAAATGTATTGTGATATGTGTCAGCAAAGGCAAAATGACATGCAGTGCTTAAATGATGAAAATAAATGCATTGCGATATTTGCGAGGCGTGCAGTGCCTAGATGATAAAATAAATGCATTATATTATATGCGTACAGTGCTTAAATGCATAGCAATATGCGACAAAAAAGGCAAGAATGGCATGCGATGTTGAAATGATAAAATAAAAGTATTGCAAAATGTGTCAGGAAATGCAAAGATGACATGCAGTGCTTAAATAATAAAATAAATGCGTTGCAATATTTGCTAGGCGTGCAATGCCTAAATGATAAAATAAATGCATTGCGATATATGCGTGCAGTGCTTAAATGCGTAGGCATATGCGTCAATAAAGGCAAAGATGACATGTGATGCTTAAATAATAAAATAAATGCATTGCAATATTTTCGAGGCGTGCAGTGCCTAAATGTTAAAATAAATGTATTGCGTTATGTACGAAAGTGCTTAAATGATAAATCCATTACGATATGCGCAGGCAAATGCAAAGATGGCATGCGATGCTTAAATGATAAAATAAAAAAATTCTTTGTGATGCGTACAAATACAGACAAGAATAAAATGTAGTGCTTAAATGACAAATAAATGCATTGTGGTATGTTGCCAGCATAGGCAAAGATGACATGCAGTGCTTAAATGATAAGATAAATGTATTGTGATATTTGCGAGGCATGCAGTGGTTAAATAACAAAATGCATTGCAATATGAGCCATTATAGGCGAAGATGATATGAAGTGCTTAAATAATAAAATAAATGCATTGCGATACGTACAGATAAAGGCAAAGACAATATGCGGTGCTTAAATGCATTGTGATGCGTGCAGATAAAGATAAAGATATCATGCAGTGCTTAAATGATAAAATTAATAAATGCATTATGGTGCATGCAAGTAAAGACAATAATAAAATGCGGTGCTTAAATGATAAAATAAATGTGTTGCAATGCATCCAAGTAAAGGCAAAAATAGAATGTGGTACTTAAATGATAAAATAAATGCATTGTAATGCATGAAAATAAAGACAAAGATAAAATGTAGTGCTTAATGATAAAATAAATGCATTGCGATAGTGTCAGCAAAGGCAAAAATAACATGCAGTGTTAAATAATAAAATAAATTTATTGTTAGATGTGTAATAAAGACAAGAAAAACATACAATGCTTAAATAACAAATGATAAAATAAATAAATTGCGATGCGTGAAAGTAAAGGCAAAGATAGCATACAGTGCAAAATAAATAAATGAAGTGCGGTATGTGCAAGTAAAGGCAAGCAAGAATAAATATTTAATTGAAGAAAAACATACATAACTGTCTTATTGGAGGGAAAACTGACCTAATTATCCTATTTTAGGGTGGACAAACCCCTGTAAAAAATGATTGTTGAGCAAAGAATTATTTGGGAATGAAAGTCTTCAAATATTTTCGATGTTGCTTTTCAAATTGCCCCAGTATCGAGCTATGAAATGCTGAAAAATGCAAGATTGTGTTCTTGTTGGGGAGAAAAAATGATTATAAGGTTGTGCTGACCAAACTCTGTATAGAGCTTCCTACATATCTCAAGTGTTACGAGAATCAAGTCAACGTAGTTCGAAATAAGAAAAATAGAGTAAATTTTGAGGCGGCTCTTAAAATTTGCCCCAGTATAAGATTTATACTGGCATTGTCTCCTTTGAAAGGAGCTTTTTAAGAAAAAAAATATCTTGTTATTAAAAAAATGCACGACATCTCCAATTGTTTACGGGGACTTGAAAATAAATGACGTCTTCAATTGTCTACGAAGACTGATGCATGACATCTTCGATTGCTTGTGGAGGCTGATGTCGTCTTCGATTGCCTACGAAGACTGAGACCCTCAACTAGTGAAGTGGCTGAACTCTAATAGTCTCTCGACTGGTAAGACTATAAAAATATAAAATACTCAAGATGAGTGTCTGACAAAATAAATAAAATGTCAGTATTAAAGGTATGTGCTTGAAAGAAAAAGTCAAATGCCCGTATTTTAAAATTAGGCACCTTGAATGAAAAGTAAAAAATGCGTGTATGTAAAGTGAGCACCTTGAATGAAATGTAAGAAAATGTCTGTATGTGAAAGTAGGCCTCTTGAAAATAAAAAACTATTGTACTTTTTGGTAAAAAGTGTTGAAAGATGAAGAAGGCACAATTGTGTCTTGACTTCAGTTGATACCAATAATTAGTAGTGTGTATAAGAATTTCCTTATCTCTTTCCCAGCTAACCGAGATCGACTTCAGGGTAACTCCTATAGTTTCAGGTGGTACCTCAGACATACTCAAGTATCGATAAGATTTGTTCGTCTTGCTTCAAACAAAGATTTTGAGCTATACTTATTCTCATGTTTCAAGTGCCCTCTCCATAAAGAAAGTCCTATTTCAAACATATTTGAGTAATTTTTCTTTTTAAATTTGGGAACATCTAGAGAAATACACTCACACTCAGAAAGGAATTCAATGCATGCAATTATGACACCATAAGCTTGACCTTCATGTATGTATCCACTAATGTGAGAACACTTGAAAGAGGATCTCGTAGGACTTGTTATTGACTTTTAATGTAGGCTTGGGGGCTGATAGGATGATATTTGGAATAAAAGTGACTAATTTCTCAATGAGCATCGCACTGCATTTTGCTTTCAACATTTGTTGTGTTTTGACACGTGATCATTTTTTACTGTGCTTTGTTGCACCTTGCTTTGCATTTTCTTCGACTTTTTTTTTTAACTTTGCGTTGGAGTTTTTTTTCTTTTTTTTCAAGAAACAATATATTTTGTTCTCTTTTTTTTCTTTTTTCCTTTTTTATGGGGTTTTGCTCCTTTTGAAGTCGTTTTTTCATTTTTGTTCATCTGGACAACATATTTTATATTTTGTGTCTTTGATCTTGAATCTTCATTCGCAATTTGCACGTATTTAGTGCGTTCAAGAAGGTGAGGCCAAGAGAGGGATAGTGCATGTAAGCACTCAAAAAGGTATAGGCTCAGATGCGGTTGTCCAAAGAAAAGGTTTTAGGCTCAAAAGAGGAAATGATAGGGATTAATGTCATTTGGTGGACTGTGAAAGGCACAATCGTATCAAAGAAGGCCTACGATCCTTTCCTAAACCAAGTGTAACTCAGGATTTCGCCTCAACAAACATTAAGGTTAAGTTCTAGATCAACAATTTAATACAATGAATTAAACTAAAGCTCGTCACACAATGCACATGAAACGATGAGGTTGGCTTTCTTTTTGTCTTAGATGCATGCAAGAGAATTTTTTTCAAGCGTTACTCGGGTGTGATAAAACGTACCAAAAGAATCTATGGTTTACCATAAAATCAGTCCTTTACATCATACCACTTTATTCTTTCTCATGCACACTCCTAACTGTATTGATATCAACCAAGTCAAAATTTTATTATTTTATTTTATTTTTTAAAAAAGAATAGGACCGAACCCAAATGGGGGTTGCCTACGTATCTTGTGAAAATGATAATCAGGTCTACTTAGTTCAGACAAATTTGTGAATTAGTACATGCAATGTACAATTGTAAAAAAATGATGGCCATTCTTAAAAATAATATGAAAGACAATCAAGAAAGAACTGATTTTAGCATCAAAATTGTTCTGATCAAATGATCGAAAGAATGGATGTAAAGCATGGGGAGAGATTTGACACAACTTCAGTATGTTGACAAGATTAAAAAAGTTAGACATTGAAAGAATTATGACATTATTTCACTGCAGTTGGCAAGATTATTATAACTGAAAAAAAATATTGAACCCTTGCTTTTGAAAGTAAGGATTGATACGTCATAAATTTAATGGTTTACGACGTTCAAAAGAAAAAGTTAGGTATAATTGCACAAAAATCAGGTGAAGATATGAAGGTAGGCCAACTAAGCACTAATGTCATTGAGATTTGAATTTTGAGGAGTTATTAATTTGCGCTCTTGAAAGACATTACAGAGCGTCTTTGAACTGTTCCAAAAAATTTGCCCCGGTTTTGCATATCAGGGAATCTTTTTGTAACAGTGAAGAAATCGAACCCTAATGCAGGGTTGCCTATGTATCTTTTCAGGGCAAGAATCAGGTCAAAATGTAGTTCAAACCTATACATAGCTAGTGGCGATATTACTAAGGTGCATCTTTTAACTGATTCGCTATACAAAACAAAGGCTATCTCGCTAAAGTATAATCAATTTAGAGCAAATAAATATGTATAGACACAATAATCCTTCAAATATGTACAAAAATTATAATAATATGTCACTCGGGGCATAAACCCTTCAGACATTTGGACAAAAATTGACTACTATGCATGTACCTAAAATGCATTATTTTAGCTCTATATTATGTTGACTAAAAGTAGATAGACACGGACTGGGATTTTCTATATGAGAAGACACGTGGTCCCAAGACAGTAAAACTTCCGCTCACCCCATGTATACACCAACTCTCTAAAATAAGGCGATTTAAATTTTTTTGAGAAAGTAAAATGTACAATCCGCGTGTACAATGTGTGTGTGTCAGTTTTCCAAAATGGAGGAAATATAAACGAAATGACAATTTATATAAAGCGATAAAAAAGAACAATCTATAAAAATTAATAAAAAATAAATAATTTAAGCCATATAATCATGATAAATCAAAAAAAATTAGTATGAAATAAATAACAATGTATAAAAACGTAAATATTTACCTAAATCTGTAATGGTTAGAACCTTGATTTCCCAGCAGAGTCGCCAAACTGCCATACCTTATTTTTACTTAAGGTCAAAATGAACACGACATTATGGACTCAAAAAAATTAATTTTGTATAGAGTCGCCACCTAATTTTAAAGAAAAATAGGAAACCTATTTATTTATTATAAATATGACTTTATTTAATCTACGAAACCAATTTAGATTTTAGGTAAGGGTTCAAATTATTCCGAAGAAATGGGGTTAGGCACCCTTCAGAATCCACAAATATGGTTCCCGACCAGATTTAGGTTTATTAAAAGAAAAAAAAAAGAGAAAATTAACATTTGTAAATGCAAGTATACAATATGTATTACATATAATACCTATATTATCGTAAAAATATATAAAAGTATGCAGAGATATATATAAATAAAATTATTTAAGCATATATATGAAAAGAAAAGATTATACTAAAAAATACTATGCAATATCTTTTCATTTATAAGTATGAATTAATTGATTAAGTAACTAAATTAATTTAATTTTTAATATAAATATTAATGGCCTAAATTTGCCTAAACGCACAGTAAAGATTGTATAGATAAAGAATATCCCTGTTCAACAGCCCAAAAAATAAAATTTTCACTATAATTAATATTTGTACAATTGCAAGAATATAAAAAAGTATAAACACAAGATTTAAATCTTCTGTGAATGTCATTTCCGATGAGTATTTTCGAGAACCTGTACAAATACTTGTAAATAAAATGTTAGTAACAAATAAATAATTATCAAAATAAATTAAAAATGTATGTGTGCACATATATATAAAAGAATAATTTTTCGTTAAAAAGTGAGCTCAGATTAGATTTTAAATACAAGCTGATTTAGTAGTCGACCTAAATTGTCTTATCAAGATACGAATCATAAAACATTTGGCGTTGTTATAAAAATTTCGTCATCGTCAAATTTATTTATTTTATTATGTATTTATATACGTAATCTGTCTTTTTATTTGCAAAGTCCTAGAAAATTGACAGAGAATTTTTTTCATCGGAGTGTTGGCCCTCAATATAAAATAATAACTTTGATAAAATTAAATCCATCTTTTGTAATGGGATGGCCTCAAATATCCAGACAGAGAGAGAATTTCATTGGCAAGTAATATAATATATGTTCATTATCAGCGTTTCTTCCAAGGGTAATAACCCAACAGTGTTAAAAAAGAAACCAACCAGCTAAATCATGAACAATACAATTTCCACAAAGTAATACAATTGCCACAAAAGCATAGCAAAGTAACACCATCAACAAAGCAACACAAGCAACGACATGGGAATAGTGAGTAAGCTTATCCAAATAAATCATACTGAATCATCTAGAAAATCAAACAGTCCGATAAATCGCTAGGAAAAATATAAGATCACTAAAATATGTTCAAACATATATGAAAATAATAAAGTGCAGAAAATCAGGTTATCAATTTTATTGGAGATCTACTGAAAATCCAACTCTGGTCAAATTCATACAGATAACATAGCAAAATAAAATAAATAAGCATCTCGCTCAACCGAGACAAAGCAGCGATGAAAGTGAAGTTGCTTCAACAGATCTCTCCGGAGAAACGCCAAAAGGACATAAATCTGGCCAGATTTGGCCGTTATCGCGGGACAGTAGCGGCGGTGGTAGTGGTTTTTAGCTGAAACTCGCCGGCAATCACCTCCGGTGAGCCAATAGTGGAGCAGCGGGATGAAAAAAAGAGAGGAAAGAGGGGCAAACAGTGGTGGTGGCCTGAATTATTATTTGATGCACGTGGAAAGAGAGAAAAGGAGAGAAGGCAGTTCTCAGAGCTCCGTCTATGGAGGCAGTGAAAGGGGAAAAGAGAAAATGAGAGTGGAGAGAAGACTATGCGTGTGTTGTGTGTATTTTTTGTGGGGTATGGATACGTATATGTTGGTATTTAAAAAGAAAGAAAAAATAACAGCAATTTAGTCAAATCTATTTTTCCAACAAAATCCCTTAAATAGGGAGAGTACGTAAAACAAAGTAAAAAAAAAAATTGACCGACATCTTGACTCTACTTATTTATTATTTTGTGAATTAAAATAATTGAACTGACTTACCTTTGTAGGTTGTATTAAATAATATACAAAAATATAAATATCGATGTATGATTACAGAAAAATAAAAATAAAAATAAAAAATATAATTGTCTTGAAAAAAATATATTATTCTGTAAATAATTAAAATTATACTTCTTTATAAAGAATTGCAGTGCTATGTTGTATATGTATGCAAATATTGTGCAAAAATATTAAAATAATAATAAACTTATAAAAGTTCTAAAATTTACGAAATTAAAGATGATTATCAATAAATTATGTGAATTTAAAATATAACAATAAATAAGTAGAAATTCTAAAATAATAATGATTATCAACAATTATTAACAATTGCAAAAATATGTGAAAAATTACATTTTATGTACTTTAACGATCATAAAGCCTAAAAGTGCTAATTTTAAGTATGGAGAGTCAAAATTGGGTGCCAACAAATATAAAAAAGCTAAATTTCTAATTACAACCCTGAAATAACTCGGAGAAATAGAAAGAAAAACAAAACGAAATACCAAAACTCCTTCTTGACGGGGAGAGGAGTGACTTCCCAGTTGTTGAGCTGAACATCAAGACCTATGAACTGCACATCTACCTTATTGGTACCTTCTCCCACTTAAAGCATGTCAACTTCAACCAATAGGTCCTGGAAATCATCAACTAATCCAGCCTCGAACTCTATAAGCTTCATGACACTGCTCTTGACAAATGACTTACTGAGTAGCGGCACTGGGCGAGGGAGTGACCATATTTTCTTCTTCCTTTTCTTGTACTTTTACCAATCTTCAGGTGTAGGTTTGAATCCTAGACCAAAAGTGCCCATGCTTTCACTCGAGCATATTGGACGAACTATACCATGCAGAGACACTCCTAAACCCTCTCCTGGCTCAAATCCATATTCCAACATCTCATTCATCATCATGACAGAAGTAGAAGATAGTTGTGGACCTTGCATAACCTGTCCTTCAAAAATACGATCTACTAACACTATATCGAAAGATTGATAGATAAATGTCTCCTTTACATTGTTTGTTTCAATAAAAGGCATGGGAGATTCTCTGTAGATGGACAAATCACTTTCACCATAGATAACCACCTCTTACTTTTCGTGCTCAAACTTGATCATCTGGTACAATATAGATGCAACCGCCCCATCTTTGTGAATCTGTGGTCTTCCCAATAATAAATTGTAAGAGGAGTCGATATTCAACACTTGGAACTCTACGGCAAATTTAATTGGGCCTATAGTCAACATTAGCTTTATTTAGCCAATGGAGTCTGTTTTTGCTTTATCGAAAGCTTTGACACATACATTGTTGGGACTAATCCTCTCGACACTGATATTCAACTTTTGTAAGGTGGATATAGAACAAATATATGCACCAAAACCTCCATCAATCATGACATGAGTGGCATAGAAATTTTCACACTTCACGGTAATGTCAAGACCCCGATTATACCCCGTACCTTCTATAGGCAATTCATCAAAAAAGCTAATACAATTCACCTCAAAGATTTTTTGAACAATTTTCTCGAGTTGGCATACTGTAATTTCCCCAGGAACATAAGCTTCATTTAATACCTTCAATATAACATCACGATGTTTCTTAGAATGCAATAACAGAAAAAGAAGAGAGATTTTAGCCGGAGTCCTCATCAACTGATCTATGATTGAATATTTCAGCAATTTTATCTTCCTCAAGAATTTTTCTGCCTCTTCTTCGGTGATACGATTTTTGAGAGACGAAGGCCCATTCATCATTGGTTTAGGCTTCCTCAAACCTTCAGGAATAAAATATTTTCCCGACTGAGTCAAACCTCCAACATCATCTACTTCTTCCACAATTTCCTTCCCCTGATAAGTCATCACAGTCTAATTATACCTCGAGGAGACCCTTTTTGTATCGACTAACGAGAGTTGGGTCACCGATTTGATGATAATAGGTTCTGTAAACACTCCTCTTACCATCAAAATAAGCTTGCTCGGAGATCCTACTACCGTTAACATGGGTTTGTCCTAACTTAAAACACCAGCTTTTTCAACTCCTTTTACAATGATCATAGGTTTACTCGTGTTTTGTTGGGCTTTATCTTGCACCATTTTTTCTTGGCTCAATGACATCGCCTTCATCGGATCCGCCACATTCACCGATTTATCCTCATTAGTTTGTATTATAATAATAGGCTTGTAACATATCAATTATTTTTATCACCATATATTAATTCCAACATGTTGGTTTCAGTATGGGCTGGCAATGGATTCTGGCTGATATTTGGAATCTCTAGGGACTATATCAAAATCTTATTCGCATCGATTAGATCCTGGATAGCTCTCTTCAAATACCATCATTTCTCTATATCATGCCCTGGCATGTCAGAACAATATACACACCTTAAAGACTAATCAAGATTCCTCAGAGGTGGATTTAAAAGCCTTCCTTGTATTGGGCTCAAGACCTTCATCTTCCTCAACCTTTCAAACAAAATAGCATACGACTCCCCGATAGGTGTGAACTCATTCTTACTAACTTCCCTTTCTTAAACTCAAGCCTAGGTTGAAAACCATATTTGGAAGTATTTTGGAAATTTTATGGAGTTGAGGGATGATTTTGAGAGGTTGGTGCACACCATTGTGGGTAATAAGGGGTTTGGGCATATGGTTGTGCACTATATACTGGGTATGGTGGTGGCGGAATGAAATATAGTGGGTTTTGTAGAGGGTAGTAATGGTGGGGGAAATATATAGAGCTTGGGCATAGACTTGGGCTTAGGACTGGGGATAGGGGCGAGGCAGTCTTGATACCCTCATTTATCATCTCTCCTATTTTGAGGACTTCGATAAACGTCTTACCCATCACCAGAAGCAAGTGTTGAAAATAGGTCTCATCTTATGCCTGAATGAAGACCTCTACTAACTTAGTCTCCTTCATTGGAGGTTTTACCCTCGCGGCCTATTCACGCCACCTTATCGCATACTCTCTGAAGATTTCAGTACTCTTCTTCTTCATATTAGTCAGGGATTTTTCATTAGGAATCCGATATACATTATATTGAAATTTTTGCACGAACTCGCTAGCCAGGTCATTTGTAATACCCGTGTTTTTTCTTAGCTTGAAAATTATCTCAAGGATGTTAGAACTTTCTTTGAAATAATAATTAATTCTTATACACAAGGTATTTCCATAATTTTTTGCTTCCTATCACATGGAAAATTGAATAAGCTTTCCATCGATATATAATTCGCCCAAATTCGACACCCGAGCGAAGAGTTAGAGCCTTTTTAGTGAAACAGTGTTTGACCTGAGCCTTCAGCGCGTTGCGGAGATAGCTCAAATAACAATTGTCAAATTCCAGTGTTGCTCCACGATACTGGCGCATCACGCCAAACTTTTAGGTCGTAGTCAAGGTGGCAACGTGATAGCTCCGTGTCGCGCCACCGTGCCGTTTCCCAATTGTCAATTTCTAGTGACACGACGCGATAACGCCGCATCGCGCCAAGGGCCCAACTCGGGAAATTTTACTGAAAATTTAATGACGTTTCCAGGGTTAAAAGGGTCAACTTCCTACCCCTATATAATCCCTTTAACACGTGATTTAGCCACTTTTCACCCAAAACATATTAGTTTCACTCAAGTTTATCTCAAGAACAAACTAAGGTTTCTATTGGGGATTCAAATTTAGGAAGGTTTCACCATCAACTTCACGAAATCACGATCTAAGGTATGCATAGTGTTCATTCATGGACTCCTTTCATCCATGAAGTCCAAGAATCTTATTTAACTACAAGTTATGGATTTTCTTCATGTTTTCATGCTTTGTATGTTCTCTTTCGTGTTGATAAATGAGGAATTGATTTCTATTCCATGATTTGATGATAAATTCCATGTGGGTTGATTAGTATAGATAAAGATTTATGAAATCTCATGAATAAAACCTTGTATGATGGAATTGGAATTGAAGCATAATGTTTTATTGTTGTATAATGAGTTTACATGTACTATGTCTGTCATATGTTTGATAAAATGCCTAGATGAAGGAAATTTGCCTAACTAGAATGATATCATGAAAATCTCCATAAATGTACAAGCTTATGCCTATTAGACGTTTGACGAAATGCTTCAATAAACGTATTGTGGTGATTATCATGTATTCAAGAATATCAAGTCGTGTTTGTTTCCTTCCATTGAATCCTGGGGGTACTTGTACCCGAAATATTAGTTGTGTTCCTAGATCCATGTCATTTTTTCACAATACTCTCAGTCAAGATATGAACTCTTAGACTTTAGATAGTCTTATGACTCAGGAAAAATCTTCATGATCGCATGACTCAGTCAGTTGTCAAATATCAGTAGTATTCTGTCATCCACGAAAATTCAGTAACTTAGTCCATGCTCAGTTCAGTTCAGTAAATCATGCTCAGTGTCTATTCATATGGGAATAGGAATTAGCACCGAGTAAACCCAAGGATGGGGACTCACCTGTTATACGAGGGTGTGATTCCTAGAAGCAATCCTTGCATTCCAGATCTATGTAGCCAACATAGGTTGAGCTATCATAGCCTGCTATATGAGGGTAGATGAGGTGGCTTAACCTATTATGTGAGGGTTCCCGCTGTTCTCGCTATATTTACTTGTTATATGAGGGTTACTCACATGCTGTCCTTACCAGTGGTGCGGTACGACACCCTTCCAATCAGGGCATAGATTGTACCCCAACTCAGCTATCATAGCACCTTTGGGGCATTTCGGTTAGATACTACTTCCCACAGTTTCATGTTATAGAATCAGGACTGTCAGATACAGTCAATCAGTCTCAGTAATAGAACTCAAATAGTTCTTCAGATTTTAGGACTGTCAGACACAGTCAACTCAAATACAGTACGGAACTCAGATATTTCCATCAGATTTAGGAATGTCAGCTACAGTCACCCACGTTATCAGTTATACTCAGATACCGTCATCCATGTTATCAATATTATTCAGATACAGTCCTTCTTGTTATCAGTCATATCAGTTACTAGCATGTCACGTTATCAGTATATAGACTCAAAAATCATGAAATCACATTGTCAATTATAGTTACGTATTTATGCATGTATTCTCACGTTCATGTTATACAGTAATTAGAATTATTCATGCATGCAAACCCTTGCATATAGCCTACCTCACATATATACTCGGTACATATGTACTGACGTATTCGCACTATGGTGCTTTCTTTTTATGTTACACCATAGGTTCAAAGACACGAGTTTCATATCAGCAGTAGATCCCAGATTTAGCAATCAGAGTAGAAGTGAGTCCTCATCCTTCGAGGACATAATGATTTCCTAGTATCTCATTGATTAGCTTATTAGTTGGAGTTAGTTGGGGACATGTCCCATCAACTTCTTATTTAAATTCTTCAAACAGTAAAGGCTTCCAGACGAGATGTATCCTAGATATAGACTACCATATTTGAGACTTCAATTTTGTTTTGGGTATTCTATTACCCCACACAAATGTTACGTTATTCAGTTATGTTCATGATAGAACCTTATGGACTTTCAGTGCATGTTTCCACATTATTATGTTATCTTATGCAGTATACAGGTACAGATATAAGCCATGGGTTAGCTTGTGGTCCTTCGGGGTCATAAGCACCGTGTAGCATTCCGGTTCAACAAATTGGGTCGTTATATCATCCCAACTATTCCACTTGTCAATATCTTGATCAACAAATTACTCCGAAGCTAGACCGGTAAGAATATCGCTGAAGTAAGCCATGAGTAACTCTTATTTTCCTCCTACCCCCTCAGCTGGTTATAATAACATCTCAAACTTTGGTGCTTTAAAACTAAGATAAAGGTCAACGCCTGGGAACATGCATAGATCTTTATAGGAAACACTCTTATATTCCCCAATTCCCTATAGGTTTCTCAAGGCCTGTTTCCAACTCTTTAATTTCTGTGATATACCTTCCTATTCCTCTATTGTGACAGGATTTTCTGTATAGAAGTGAAATACAGGAGACTAATTGTAACAATAAAGATTATTCATCTTCAAAGTAGGTTCCGAAGCATGTTGTTGATCCTCTAGCATTTTAATCACTCGTTCGCTGGCAAACCAGGGAAGTATAATTGTCAGATGCATAGCATAGGTGGGAGCTTCAGATGGTGGTGGAGCAACGAACACAGGTATTGCCGGTGGTGCTGGTTGAGCAGTAGGCCTTGGTTGGGGAACTGCCAGGATGATATTGACGTGGAGTAAATCTAGGCGTGCGCTTGGGTGACTCAATGAGAGCAAAATATTATGCCTGGGAGAGTGGTGGGCAATTGAAGATGTTTCCAAGATCTTTAGAGAATGGAGGAGGAGACATGCCACTAGCCCATGCTCGTTGCAGATCTATCAATTATTGTCTGAGTCACGATATCTCATCATAGCGTTCTGAACCCTCTTCTCGAGGATCCTAATCTGGGTCAATGAGTGAATTTTTTATCTCCCTATTAGCCATGGCAAGCTTTTCTTTTGATTTAGTGAAGTAAGGATGACTAGGCAGAGTGCTACAAACCAACCACTTTTATCTGAAAGAGCATGCTCATCAAAGACAAAACCTGTTAGGATTAGGTCAGACAACAAGCATGGAAATCACATTTGTATATTTGTCCTAGATTCATGCATATTTCTAACAGCCTTTGAGGGTAACGAGGTTATTTTAACATCATCCCGGTTTTTCTCATACACTCATTTGCTTATTCCCTCCAATTATGCCTCATTTTTTCTTCGTTCGACATCGCTTCTCTCTTCTTTTGCATCAGTCTCTTTTCTTTCTTCTTCTTTTCTCATTATTCTTATTTTCTTTTCTTCTCTCACTATCTCCTTTCTTTTTATCATTCTTTATGGCTTTTTTCTTTTCTTGAAAAGAGGAAAAAATGAGGAAAAATAATGAAATAAAATGATTAGATCGAACCCAAAAGTAGGTTTCCTACGTATCATGTTGTACATAAATCAGATCTTGCGTAGTTTGAAAAGTATGCACAAAGTTGATTTTTTTACGATGATGAAAAACAAACGAAAAGAAATCTCAATGCCACATCACTACATTTCATAAAAAAACAACTAAAACATACTTTGAATTTAAGACAACTTTAATACTAATCAACAAAGACTAAACAACACTCTAGACCAACAATACAACATGTATAACATTCCTAATAAAGACTCCAATGTTAAAACAAAATTGACACCAACTTAACAAAGACACAACAATACAATGACAGAAAAACAAAGGACTCAAACTAATAAAAGATAGGAAGTGCCCCTTCAAACTTCTGCGTTGCGTGATGGCTCTGGATAAGATGGACCTGTCTATGAAGTTCTCGCTTTCCCACTCAAATTTTGCAACATACCCTGCAATGACACTTTGATATTTGGGAGGAAGCTTCTATCATGTGTTCTGCATCTTAGGGAATAAACCTGAAAAGGTTGTTCTGATATCCTTCCATAGTTGTGAGCAAACCTGATAACTAAACTCTCAATACCTCCACTTTGGCACCTGGATCTTCCCTCTCATTGTCCTTAACTATGTCTGTTTCTCGTATCCTTCCTCTGAGTTAAAATGGTAATGGCTTACTAATATCCTGAGGCATGGATTGCAGCCACATCTCATATCTCTTAGGGTATCCCAGATTATCCAAACCTATTTTGAAAGTATCCACACCTAACTTTGTTGTGTGATGCCAGAATTGTTCGTATTTATTCTCACCTAAGGATTGGTCCTTAAAATGCTCAATATTCTTTAGAAGATCTATTACTAGTGGAACGTCTTGCAATCTACCCAACTGGTGCATTACCCTAAAAGGAGAGTACTGTCTGGTACAATTAATCCCTAACAGAACTAAAAGGAGTTGCACCCGACAACCACACAGGATTATTTTTGGACAAAGCCAGAGATGGGTCCACAGAATGTTGTCCTCAGTTCTTGACTCGAGAAATTCAATCCAAGCATCGACTCCTACTGGCAGTGAGAACTTATCGAAGCGCATTCTATGTTCCATGGCTTTCACTCTCTCAGGCATACAACGATCGACCACATTCGATCTAATCAAAAAAGGCTAATACAAGTGCTCCATCATCCACAATTGCAATATCAGGTTGCTTCCCTCAAAGAATCTCATCCTCCCTTTTACTTTGATTAAAGCTTTATATATTTATGCCAAGATCATAGGTACGAGAGTGAACATTTCCCGTAGTTTTTTATGAAATAAGGCCATCACTACAGTCTGAAAGCAAGTAATAACCCTCCTTTCTTCTAATGTAAAGATTAAAATGCCCAACAATACGAGAGTGAAAACTTCTAGACGACGCTTCTGCCAATTCTCCTTAGTTGTGTAGAATTCATCCCAAAAGCAATAAAAACCGTCTGAGGGCCCAAATCGAGCATACAAGTAATCAAAAGAGATCCAAGATTGGTTAAGGCATCCCAGGTGGTTATTAGCCTTCAATCCATAACCATGAACAAATTGTGTAGGAGAATCAATCCACTCTCGAATCATCTCTTTCTAAATGTAAGGCAACTCAAAGAAACCAGATATCTCTACCAATGTAGGTGTCATTTCACAATTTCCAAAGCTAAACACCAAACAGCTTGGGTCCTAAAAAGTCAATATAGCCTCGATCAGATCTGGACGGGGCGTAAGGTTTATGAGGGAAGTGAGAGTGCCTAACTTCTCTGTTAACTCCTGTTGTTCGACGTAGTTAAACATGCTCTACCATTTCATTAACTTTTTAGGCACTTTGAAAACCATCAAAACCCTAGACTTTGTAGACGGATCCATCCAGTAATAACAGAGGACATTGACTCAAAATTCAATAAGAGAATAAAATTCTCAACCTCGGGATTCTAACATGGAGAAATATCGTATGACATAAAAGGACAGACCGACTTGAAATCCAAATACACCGATTGTACCACTAAAAAGTCAGCCTACTTGGCTAGGACTAGCTAACAACACTATGCTAAAAGGAGAAAGACCCTAAGCTATAAACAACCAAAATAAAAAGATTTACCGGACCCACCGAGGGTTGCCTACGTATCCCTTCCCAAAGGACGAGAATCAGGTATGCGTAGTTCGTCCAGATTAGACAATAAAACACTAACCAACAATTTGAGCTACGACTTAAGGAACACAAACAAACAGACAATTGAAAAATGTCAAAGAAATCTTTTACGGGTTTTTGATTTAACACTTTACATAAAACGGACACCAATGACTACAAAAGGAAAATCTTTTTTTTTTGGTATTTTTGTCATAAGAAATGTACAAAACTTCTACCACTTTTTTTTTGAATTTTTCTTTTATAAAAAGCTCTTATTAAAAAAAAAACAATCTTTCTTATTTTTTCTTTTCCGAACTACGAATGCATGCCAAAGAAACAAAAGAAAAATCTTTTTGATGCTTTTGTTTTTGAGAAATGTGCACAATAGGGGAGAATATTTTTTTGAATTTTTAAATTACAAAGAACAAAAGCCATAAAGAACTCTAAAAAAAATAGGAAACTCTCTTTTTCTCACTTTCTTTTCTTTTTTTTCTTTTTGAAATTTTCCTTGCCTAGACACTTTCTTTTAATTCTAGCACATATTTTTCCCTAAATCAGTCCGTTAAAATGACCCTATTACCCTCAAAGATGCAACAATTAGCACGTAAGGATGCTTTAGGGGTGAGTTTCCTACAAAGAACCAAATGGGTCCTGCTCGGTATCAATATGATGCAGATAAGCATGACCTAAAGGCTGACCTACGTTGGGGTCCACTAACAAGGCTGTTCGGGGGAGCGTATGGTTGATAGTAGCTGTGATTGCTTTTCACCTACTCCATATCAGGTGACGGCTTTCCCTCCTAGAATAAAGGTGACTCAACTATAGGTCGTGTACATAACGTGTACTATAGAACTTGTTGCAAAAAGAATTGACTCAGGTTATGCAAATGATGTCAGATATAAAGCAATAAGACATAAAGAAAGACTATAAACAAACAGCAGGTAGCCATCCAACAACGATAAAACAATAACGCAAACACTAACACAAACAAATATCTATACACCCATAATGTCAAACTAAGCCGATACAACTACAAAAATAAGCTTGAAATCTGAAAAGTCCTCAGCAGAGTCGTCAGAAATGTCACACCTCTTTTTTTACCAAAAAGATTGATTTTATGTTCAATATATGTATGTAATTGTATGTAATTGGTGCATATATGTATGTAATTGTATTCTGTGTCTATACCGTGTAAAAGAAACCAAATGAAAAAAATGGAGTTTTTCCCTTCTCTTTTTGGAATGAAATCCCTGGAATCATGTCTTTTTTTCTACTGTATATGTGTGTATCCCTTTATCAATTGGAAAAGAGAATGGAATATCTACGTGGGACCCCCTAAAATAATGAAACCCCTTTTTTTAATTCCCTGTGCACATATGTGCCCCCCCCCCCCCCACCTTTTCTTTTTCTAGATCTGTGTCATCCTAAAATAATGGAGAGCATGTATTGGTATGGGGAATTATGTATGGCGTTTGGGTCCTTTGTGAATGAGTGTGTGAGGTGAGTGAGGCATGATTTTTTTGTGTGTATTCAATGAAAAATAGGGAGTGATGTGTGAGGCGGCATGGTGAGGTGTTAATTTGTTATAGATTTGGTTATTATTTTTTTATACTTTTGGGAAAAAATTACGAAATGGGGTAGGGTGCGTGATAAAACGGGATAAAATGATAAAATATAATTTTTGACAGGACAAAATTATGTGTCTACATAGGCTGAGACATATCCGAACTTTAGGAGGGTCCTATTAACCCCCTAGACTAATTAAAATTGTATTTTTGACAATCTTAGTGACTACATGGCACACACGTGTGCCTACGTGGACCCTTCTATAAATACCTAGATTAGACAATATATATTATATATATTATAAAGAAGTATTACATAAATATAGAATTAAAATTACAAGGGCAAATTGGACATTGCATAGAATAAAGGGGGATTATGATTATTGTTCAAAATTGAAGGGGGACTTTGATTTTTAAAGCAAAGTTGAGGGGTGAAAATCATTTTCACCCTAAGTTCGTTGGTTGAAGTTTGTAGGAAAAAAATTCTAATATTTATTTAAGTTCGTATAGTATTGTATATCTATAATCTATATTTATAATCAATAATTTATTTATAATTTATAATTTATATTTATCTATATCGATAATCTATTATCTATAATCTATATCTATATTTTTATCTATAATCTATAATATATTAAAAGTTTGAAGGACCTTAAAAATGTTGTTTAAATTTTTTGTGTTTCATTAATAGTCTTTGCTTTAGACAAAATCATCTTTTCACTATTTTTTTCAAATATTTAAGAGTTCAAAATTAATTAAATATATTTATGGTAAAATCTTTTTTTATTAGAAGTTATCAGAATTAATGACAATTAATATTTTTTTCATTAGTTTAAGAATTCTAAATCAACTGAATTTGATTTTAAGAAGATTTGAAAAAATCTATAAATAAATATAAAGGCGTTAGAATAAGAAAAATTTAAAAAGTACCAAATTTTTTAAAATTTTAAGTACGTAATAAGAATGTAATCAATGATTTTGTAAAGATTTGACTTTAAAAATAAGGAAAGATTTTAAATATAGAAAAAAATAATCGTATCACAAATTTGGTTCAATTGATATGTCTTTCTTAGCCTCTGACAACAAGAGAAAGAGGTACTGCATCACAAACGCAAAAATGATGATCCATTAACCACTTGAAACTTCTGATGGTAAAATATATATATGCTTACTCTAAAATATATGTTTATGTTTATAATATTATATTAAACTATGAAGAATTTTTGAAAAGTGATTTAAACTTTTTTTTAGTTTATTACAAACCTCCACAACAAATAAAATCTTTTAATTTTAAATAATCAAATGCTACACGTTAGACGCGTGCGGTTAAACTAGTTATTATAGAATTGTGTAAGTGCCTCTTATACTCCCTCCGTTTCGAATTAGATGGTCCTTTTAGCCTGAATACACCCATTAAGAAACCCAATAATTAGAAGTGTATTTTACTCTTTTACCCTTTTTGGCATTGCAAAATTCAATAATTAATTAAACATGGAAACTTGGTACAAGTATTCCAATTCATGCATGCATAAGTCATGTCTACTATTGAAAAGAGAAGAAAAAGTAAAGGTTCATATTTAAAGTTAATATTGAAAATATTAAATTGTTAATTTTAAAATTTTTGAAAAATGTAGATATATTTAATACTATAAAGGATAGAATGGGAAAAATATATGTAAAATAGTCTTGATTTTACAACTTGGACAAATAAATTAAAATAAATATTTTTAGAAAGAAGGTCAATTAAAATAAAACAAAGGGAGTACCTCATACTTTTCTAAGAATGGAAAGCCTCATAGGTAAAAGTTAAATTATGAAAATATCCCTTCAATCCTAAATCAATAATTACATATTCCATTAATTACAACGATCTATGGAGACAAATATTGTCGTTAAAATAGAAGCATCCTTAATTTCTTCCGCTCACCGCTGTTTCCAAATGTTGTTGAGTTCAATGTATTTCCTTGTCTGTTTTACAAGTTATCTTTGCCTGGCTATTTCTTATGTTCACAATGAAACTTTACGCCTCTCTCCCTTTCTCTATAAATTGTTATGTCAAATTTAAATACTAACCTACTCAGAAGGAATTAAGAAAGAGAATTCGAACATATGGCTAAGTCTCAATTTCAGTATGCTGCTTTTCTTGCTCTCTTCGTTTTCTTCCTCATTGTATCAACTGGTGAGTAGCCCACAAACTATTAATTATACCTAGCTAATAGTAGCCTAATACGATCTGTTACTAACATTATTATGTTTTAAATATAATTAATAATCCATCTATTTCATATTATTTGACTAATATTCATTTTTAGTACTTCTATTAATGAAACTTTGAAACTCCAAATTTGACTAATATTCCCTTCGTCCTATTTTACTCGTTCCTATTTGACATTGTACATTAATTAAGAAAAACAACTAATAATATGGCTATTTTACCATAGTAGTCCTATTAAATGATGTTTACATTTTAATTTAGAGAAAAACAATTAATACTAAGTGTAAAAAAGGGAAAAAAATTGTTGTGTCTTGATTAATTAAAAATAACAAGTAAAATAAGAAATCAAATTAGGAAATTTGAGATGAGTAAAATGAAACAGAGGAAATAGTATTTTGTGTAGTTATTTAATACTAAGGATATTATTATGGGCAAAAAGTAATAGAATTTTCTTAATTTGTTAAAATGGACAAAGAAAATGAAATATTTATTTTGATATATGTGCTGGGTTTAATTGGTGTGAATGAAAAATGGAGGAACACAACCTTTGAGCAAAAGACATATTATTTTGGAAAAGGTGTGACTGTTCAGATAGTTGTGTCTGTTCAGAAAAAGACACAATGTTTTGAATGAACAGACATGACTCTTCCAAAGGATACACCTTTTAAATGAACCATCGCCACCTTTCAGAAGAGGCATCTAATGTATATAAACCTGCTTTCATCCACAAGTTTAGATATGAATGAAAAATTTTCTGAAATAAAAACTCTTTTTGTCTTCAAAATATTCTTTGTGATCAATCAAATCGTTGAGTGAGTTCGATGAATCCAATTATTTGAGGTACCACTATAGTTGGACTGAAAGTCATTTATCTTGGGAGGAAGATTCCAAAACCTCGGGTACAGCGAGGAAAATTATTCTTTAAGGACACTCCATGAAGTCGGGGGATTTGGCTTTATATTGTTGTTTCATCTTAATTTCTGAAAAAATAAAACACAGTTCTTAGAAAGATCACTTTGATCTTGTGTCGTGGGTGTTTTTGTATTTCATAGTGTTCTTGTTTTAAACTTGAACTAGTGTTGAAGTTGTTGTGCCTAAATACAGATTCTTGTATCCGAAAACACCATAAAATAACAATATGTGCCAAGTTAAATGAAACGGAGAGAGTAGTTTATCCTTTTCAATCACATGTTATTCCCTCCATCCATCTTTACATGTCCATGTTTCTAATAATATATGTTTAATAATATTTGTTTAGTTTAAAAAATTAATTGAATATTTATTCTTTCTTGCACATTTTATCATTTGTATTAAATACTACTCCCTTCGTTTCAAAATAATTGAATTGTTGGAATGTGACACACATCTTAAGAAAAAAAGACAAAGACATAAATTGATCATTTTTTTTTTCATTTTTGCCCTTTTCAAACTCCAAAACATTAGTAATAATCACTGGAACTCATCCTTGAAAATTTAATTAATGAAGGATAAAATTGAAAAACTTTTCCTACATCTTTCTTGAACAATGAATAATTCAATTATTTTGAACATTAAAAAATACTCCAATAATTCCATTATTTTAGAATGGATGGAGTATTTATTATCCAATATAATTTTTAAAGCATTAAATATATCATAGTCAAAGCTAATATAGTAAAATTACCACCATAATTTATTACTCTCTCCGTCCCAAATTACCCGTCCTAGATTGAGATCGCATATTGATTAACAAAAATAATTAATAACATGACTAGTTTACCATAGCACCCATATTAAATGATGTTTATATTTTAATTTGAAGAAAAGATAATTAATGCAAAGGGTAAAACATGAAAAAAAAATTGTGTCTTCTTGATTAATGGAAAAAGACAAGTAAAATGAGAAATCAAATTAAAAAATTTGGACGGATAATTTGAGACGGAGGGAGTTTTTCTTAATGTGTGTGACAAGTCAATATTGAAATAGTATTGTTGGATGAAGGGAGAAATGGGTAAATATTAGTCAAATTATATTAATATATTAAAAGTTTAAAGGGCCTTAGAAATATTGTTTTAATTTTTTACCATTTATTGAAAACTCCTCTTTTGTAAAAAAAAATCATTTATTTTCTTTAATTATTATTTAATTAAATACATAGAGAATTAATGTTGACAGATTTTCGTTTTCTATTGTAAATGAAAAAAATTCCTAAAATATATAATAAGATATCTCCAAGTTTCTATCAAAATTAGAAAATAGTAGTAATATAAAGAAAATAAAGAAATATTTATAACTCACACACTATACATCCATAATGTAATCCTCAAATAAATATTTTCTTTGTCATCATTTAAGATTTTTTGGTTAGGAGCCGCATGAACCTATGTTGTATTATTCGCAATAATATACTCATAATTTGAGTTCATAATTTTCGTAAACATTGCTATGGTTCTTTTTAAAATTAAAAATAGAAGCACAAGACGGAACAAGAGACCATTGTATAACTATAAACAAATTTAATTATATTATTAATTTACAGCCGATTTACAGAGGTAGGCTCATCTATGCTATTGTTTCTCTTTTTTTATTATTGATTATATAATTCTATAGATAATATTATTTATAACGATAATTTGGTTTTTAGGTAATTTTCTTATAAACAACTTTTTAACTAAAGCCTTCAAAGATAAGCGCAGGACTTATTTGGGATCTGAGTAGTAGTAAAGCTATCTTTCACAAGTTAAATACAATAATATGATATATTAATACAAATAGGCTGACAACTTTTTAAATTTGTTGATAAATTTTATTTAAAGACTCGAATTATGATTTGTTTCTATCGAGCATATGAACACATAATAAAGTGTTCATATTGGTACTTCTCATAAATTTTAGGTGGCTCATATGTCATATCGGAAAATTTTTTTAAGCTTTTTCATTTTGTCATTCTATAGCCTTGGTAGTTTTTCGTAATTTAATTTAAGTCAAGTGGATTTTAATGCTTTTATATTATTTTGTATGAATATATTAATTTTTCTATTTAAGCATCTTTTGTGTTTAATAGAATCATATATATTTGTTAATGAAGACCTATTTTCTTTAAGAATATCAAAGTGATTTTTATAGATTGAACTCGTTGAGCCGAAGTACACGCGCGGTCGCATACCCTAAACTAGTTTGACTAATAGTGTTTTATTATACTCAAACTATCAAGTTCTATAAATATTGTTATCTAAAAGAAAACAAGATTAACTCTTGTTCGTTCTGCTCTTCATTCAACGAAATTTTTTAAAACAAGGTCAGTCTATTTAAAACAGCTTACTAAGGAAAACAAGGTCACGTAAACTAACACATAAGGAGTACATCTTTAATTTGAAGGATTAACGTTAATCTTTTTTATGTAGATATGCAAGTAGCAGAATCAAGGAATTCAAGATCAAATATTGGTTGTGAAAAGTCGAGCGTGACATGGTCGGGGCCTTGCTTTGACACAGATGGATGTAACAACCAATGCATTAATTGGGAGCATGCTATTCATGGAGCTTGTCACATGGATTGGCTTGGTCCCGCCTGCTACTGCTACTTCTGCTGATCAAGGATTATCATATTTTCGTTATTGTGGTTGATGCTATGTATTGAAAAATAAAAGATATGCAGTTTGTTATATTGTTGAAGATGAGACATGAGTATATCATTCTACAAATATACAAATTATTAGTGCACTGGATTGCCTTTTTTTTTTTTTAATGATTTGCTACTAATAATATCAAAACTTGTATCTTGTCATTTGTAATGACTCGCAAGGTCGTTTTGTGTTGTAGACTCTTTCTTCCAAGTTTTGCCATTTTCATAGCTTTCTATGTTATTTATGGCTTGTCGGAATGGGTGACACGATTCATGATGTTATAAAATGTGTTTTGAAGAAGAAATTCTACGTCTGGATGTTTGTAATATAAATGTGAAGTTTGATCTAAGTCAATATTTTGAGTAAAAGTTCAAATATATGTATTGATAGTTTCATTTAGTCTGAGGGTGATTTACTATTTGGTCAAAGGTTTTATATAGATCCCGAGATGCTCAGTGATTTTGATTATTGGTTTGATTTCTAGTACAATTGGAAATATTGAGTTGACCATGGTTAAAACTTGATCAGGATGATCTTGGATTGATGATTTGATGATTCTAACAGGTCTGAAACATGTTTTAAGAGTGCTTTGCTTATTTGATTTGTGTTAGAGAGTATTTAATGAGTTTTGGTTGTTGAAACCAAGTTTGAGCAATAATGAAAAATTCTAATATCTGGTGCAAGGGCGATTACACTTTTGGAGTGCAATCGCGGAAGCGCAGCGTGACAACTTGTGTCATCACGCATAAGTGTTCGCCGTTGGTAATGGGAGGCTGCATCAGACGTTAAAAATTAAGGATGCTTCCATTAAAACTGCTTTGACTGCCACCAAAAAGTAATTTTACCTTGCACTAAATGATAAACTTATTCTATCTAGGAAAACACAACATGTAATGGTGACCCACGGAAATACTAACAACAAATGATGAATTTTAAGAGTTGTAATTAATCAATAGACACACACAAAAAAAAAAAAATGAATAAAATTTTGTCAATTCAAAATTTATCTTAATAGTCATTCTTTATTGATATACTAGAGTACTTGGCCGCGCTTCGCGCAATCATAAATTTTTTTTTTACGCTATGAATTTTTAAATTAAAATACAATAATATTTTATCTTTTGAAATTAGTTTAATTATATCATATTTTTAGTTTATAATATATAATAGAGAAAATGGTCTGTTACCCCCCCCCCCCCCCAACTTTTAGTCGAAATCTCAATTACACTCTCAACCTTTTAATGTGACCTATTACCCCTGAACTATTTTAAAGTGGAATTATTATCTCCATGAACTATTTTAACGTGAAATTATTAAACCCCCCAAAACTGACAACCAGTCATTGCAAATATGGTGTGATGCACGTGCTGCCACGTTATGCCACATCATTTTTTTTTTACTCTAAGAAAATAATAATTTAACATTGTTATTTCCCAATTATTATTTTTCTTTCTTCTTCTTCTTCTTCAATGGCACCCAAGAACCCATCAATGGCAATTAGTATTTTTCTTTCTTCTTCTTCAATTCTTCTTCTTCTTCAATGACATCCAAGAACCCATCAATGACATTTCTTCTTCAATAGCATCAAAGAACCCATCGATGACATTTCTTCTTCAATAGCATCCAAGAACTCATCAATGACATTCAAGATTAATTTATCATCTTCATCATCTCCTCATTCAAGAATTCAAGTTCTTAAATTTTTTCAAGTTAATTCGGGTTCAATGGCATTTCTTCTTCAATAGCACCCAAGAACTAATCAATGGCATTCAAGATTAATTTATCATCTTCCTCATCTCTCATTCAAGAATTCAAGTTCTTACTTTTTTTCAAGTTTTTTGAATCGAAGTTCTTAGTTCAAGTGAGAACTCATTAATGGCATTTCTTCTTCTTCAATGGCATCCAAGAACTCGAATTACGTGAGAATGTTGAATCAAAAAAGTCGAATGCCATTGATTACGTGAAGTTGAATCGAATGTTGAATCAACGTGTTGAATCAAAATATTGAATCGAATTATGTGAAATTCATCAAAAAAAAAGTTGACGGAATTTTGAATTTTCCGGTGCCGTCACTGTTCATCGGCATTTCACCATTGAAGCTGCACCATTGAAGAAATTGAAGAAGAAGAATAGAAGAAGAAGAAAAAGAAGAAGAAGGAGAAGAAGAAGCCATTGAAGAAGAAGAATAGAAGAAGAAGCCAATATTTATCAAGAAAAAATAATAATTATTAAAAATAATGACATGACAATCAAAAAATAATGATTTTAAAGTGAAAAAAAGTCAACTGACACGCCTATGGGCGAGTAGTCACGTCCAGTGACACATCAGCAACTGAGGAGTAATAAATTATGTAAAAATAAGTTCAGGGGGTAATAGGTCACATTAAAAGGTTGAGTGTGTAGTTGGGATTTTGACTAAAGGTCGGGGGGTTTAACAGACAATTTTCTCTATATAATACAAGGGGAATCTTATAGCATGTTTGGCCAAACTTATAAAATATTTATTTTGAAAAGTGCTTTTCAAAAAAATAATTTTGGTGAGAAGTAGCTTGTGTATGGCTAATAAATTTGAGTAAGAATTTTTGAGCAGCAATTTACATTTGACCAAGCTTTTAAAATAGCTTTTAAGTGTATTTTTCTCAAAAGTACTTTTTTTGAAAAAAAAAAAATAGTACTTTTGAGAGAAACTATTTTTTTAACTTATGAAAATTTTTTCTTCGACTTCTCAGAAGCACTTATTTTCTTCGAGAAGTTTGGCCTAATAACTTAATTTTTTTTAAATAAGCATTTTTTGAAAAAAAAAAATATACTTTTGGATAAAAATAAGCTTGGCCAAATGGACTATCAGTAAAATTTTGATTTTCCACCTTATAGTTTCCTCCTTTTTTTCTTTTCAAAATAAATAAAATAATAATATATAATACTTGTACGTATATTTCTTATTTATAGGTTTTGGCAAGCTTTTTTATTAAACATTAAATAAAGAAAGAGTTAGTAAAAGAGAGAAAAACAGTCACTTTGGAATCTCATAGTCAACCCTTTATATGGAACAAAACTAATGAAAAAAAAATACTGTTTTTAATCCTTCCAAGAAATTTGTGAAACTCTAATAAACTTGTAAGGATTCATTGAAGAAACATCTACAAAAAGTATTTTAGTGAGTTTGACCTTTAATTATTTAATTTATCATAAATTATACAATAGTTTATAACATCAAATAGTTTTATATTAATCAAATGTTGCATTCTTTTTTGAAAAAAATGAATTAGCCAATGTAAAGTTTAATTGAGAAAAAAATAATGACATTAATTATACATAAGGCAAAAATCAATTTAGATCGTTAAAGGCTTTCATTTAAAAATTTTAAGTAAAATAACAAGGAGAAAAATTTTCGTTTGTGCATTTGTTTGAAAATTACAAGAAAGAATAAACTATAGCTTTCACTCTCTCCGTTTTAATTTATTTGTTTGGTTGTGACTTAACACAAAGTTAAAGAAAAAGTAACGAATATTTTTGAATTTTATGATCTTAAACTAAAAATATGTAGAAAGGACCAAAATATTAATTTAGTTTGGGCCCGGGTTTAGCATGGGCTAAACGACACTAGTATATATATATATATATATATATATATATATATATATATAGGATTATTTTATGTTTATCTATTTTCATATTTATCTATTTTCTCAGTTTTTTGAATTTTTCTCCAATTTTATGTTTAGAAAAATTTCAAAAAATTAGTTACTCTTTTGCAGTTTCTCTTTTCTCATTATTATTGTTATTTATTTCTTTTTCAATAGTTGTTATGTTGCCTTCTTTGTCTTCCTGCATTATTCAATATGTATAATCTATATTTATTACTTTTCTTATTTTACAACTGTATTTATTTTTTTATTCTTTTATTCTTAAATTAAGAAAAACATTTAAAGGGAATCGTATTCTAACCTAACGTAATAGCAACAGGCTATATAGATATAAAAAAAAATGTATAATAGCAAAATAAGTATATTTGGTAAAGTATAATACAATAATAAAAATTGGAGAAGAAATATATTTCTAAGTCTCTTTTTCAAAAATAAATAGTGTATTATTATTATCAGGACAATGCATTTATCTAATACACATTTAAATCATCAATTGAAATTAGTACACATTTAAAGTAAATGAAAAATGAAAGGATCAAAACCCTTTCATTTTGCAAAACTGCTTAATTTTTAGCATATAGAAAAAGATGATCTGAGTATCTGACTTCTTAACTTCGCCTATTTTCTTTTTGAAATGTTATCTTCTTAAGAAAATTGAAAGAGATACTATTTCATGGTCCTTCTAAAAATCTTCTGTATAATAAAAATGGTTATGACCATCAAAGGATGTAATGTAATGGATGAAGTGCACCTTACTTAATTGGTCAAGTAATACACTCAAATCTGAAGGTGGATAGATTTCTGTTAAAGATGGAGTAGAAAGAATGTAAAACGGTTATGACTATCAAAGGACGTGGTGTAGTGGATGGAGCCGCACCTCGCTTAATTGGTCGAGTAATATACTCAAATCTGGAGGTGGATAAATTTTGTTGAAGATGGAGCAAAAAGATTGTGATGAAAGACAATAGAAAACTAGTTATTGTTGTGTGGAGCGATTTCAGGCTGCAATTATTTACTAATTGTTATATCTGTCATTCTGATGTGAACTGCTCGAAAATAATGTCTATACTTCATCACAAATAATGAGAATATGAGGCTTTATAGTGACTCAAAAAAACTCTATGAGGTGTTATATTTTTTACAAAAATCTAATTTAACGGAGAAATTTATAGAAAGAGTGATGAAAGTATCAAAGGGACAAGAAGAATTATTTGAAGAAAGAATTACTCTATTTATGGAATTCATATTAATTGAATAAAAAATATTTTATGATTTGAAAGAGAAAATGAACGAAAAAGGAAAAGAACAATTAACAAGGTATAAAATGGCATATAAGGAGCCGAAAATGATGTTCGTCATTATTTCTTTTAACTATTTTACTCTACTAATTCCTTACATTATGTTATGTTTTTATTTAAAATATTTTTCCTCCTTACTTTTTCCTTGTGTATTTTCTTATTAAAGTTGATTTTTCACCATTAAATTTAAAATGTTAAGAGGTACTAAAAATCTTACTACTATGTAGTTGTTATTTATAAGGGATAATGTCATTTATTCATATTTTAGTGAAATCTCTCAATTAATTATGAACAAAAAAAAAACAATAGCTAATGATATTTTCTCAATTTGAATCTCAACTTTCTAAAGATATCTCTAAACACTCTTCAAATTGAAATTTACAACTCTTTTAGATACCACTTATCAATACCTTAAAGCATGAACACTTTTGATATGATAAAAATTTTAACTTCCTTTTACTTTTTAATGGTTTATAGTTTTAATTTGTGAAATTAAGTTTTGTCAAGAAAAGAAGTTCATTTCAAAAGTAAACATATATAATCAATCTCCCTCATATTAATATGCTGAAAAAATAATCTTAAAATGTAAGTCAAAATATATTGAGCTTAACTTGCGAGAAACAAAATATGACAAACAAATTAAATAATGAGAGTAATAAGACGAATTTAGCTACTTAATTATTATATCATGCATTCTCTGTCAAATAAAGTAAAGAAAGAGAAACACTCATATAATCCATTTCAGTACTTTTGTATTAGTGTATTAGATTAACAAATTCATTTTTCCGTGTTATAAAATTAAAATTTACACACCTATAAAATAAATTATTTAGTTTTTAATACACTTTTTATTCTAAAATCAAATATGTACACCCTTATATTAAAAGAATTCTACAATTACACTTTATATGGGTATAATGTCCATAACTAATTAAAACATAATTATTAAAAATTGTTTATTTATTTATTTTCTCCTTTTATGAAGTTTTTCTCATTTAAAAATATTAAGTGCTAAGGTAAAGGATAACCCAAAAATCATACTAAAAAATGAAATAACGGTTGATTAATACTCATTAATAGCAACAACCATTAATATAATATTATGAAAGAAACCAAACGTTTCCTATAGCCCTAAAAACCAATTAGTGCTCCTATAGGTCATTTATATCTTAATATTATCCCTTCGGTCAACAATATTTTTTTACTATTGACTTGAAACATACCCTAATAAATAATAAATAATATTGATTTTTCCTATATTACTCAATATGATAAATTTAATTTTTTTGTGAAATATATTAGATAATGAGTGATATTTAATACTAAGGGTAAAATAACCACAAATAGAAAAATTATCTATTAATTTTTTAAACTAAACAAGATATTCTTAAACATCAATTTTTAATATAGTAGACAAGTAAAGATGGACGAAGTTTAAAGAAAGTATTATCTTTATTTTATTTATTTACGTTGAATGATCATTTTTGGGATTTTACAATCCAAAATAATTTGCAATTATAAATATAATGTTAAGTAAAAATCAATAGAAATATCTTAATGATTATGTATTGGTATAGAAAGTAAATCTTCATATTATATACCATGAAGTAATTAATTTTCCTTATGTTATGTTACTTACCGAAAAAATTTAGTTCCTTCCCTCTCTTTCATTTTTTATTGAAAGCACTTTCAATTTATTAAGAGAATATTATTAGTGTTGAAAAGAGAAGTGATATTGGGGGATTTTACATTAAATTAGGAGACTAATTAAAAGAATTTGGCAATTAATTTTAAAAATAAGAAAAAAAATACAGCCACCGTATGTGAAGTAACCAATATAGGCTTATAATAATGAAGGAAAAGATAAAAAGGAAAAGATGTGTACATAAATTTAGTGGAAATTGAATATTATTTTAAAAAGATTTATCAAATTACTATTATCCCACATCAAAGACGATAATAAAGTTTTGAATTAATTTTAGAGATATTACCCAATTACCCCCTGAACTATACCCAAAAAGGTTATGACACACCTCAACTTAAAGGGGGTCCTATTACCCTCCTGAATTATTTAAAAGTATAATTTTGACACCCTTAGTGCCTACGTGGCACAACACACAGAAGTGTCCATGTAGGCACACGAGTGTGCCACGTAGCCACTAAGGGCGTCAAAATTATACTTTTAATTAGTTCAGGAGATAATAGGACCTCCTTTAAGTTGAGATGTGTCATAACCTTTTTGGGTATAATTCAGGGGGTAATTGGATATTTTCTCTTAATTTTAAATTTAGTTGGATAAATAGATATTTTATAGTATCACTATCACTTCTTTATGACTCATCATTTTCGTATAACATTTTAAATGTCCATGTAATTGTTCATATTTACTAAAATGGATGAGATCTTGAAAGGTTATTAAAATCTAATTAAGGATAAAATGGACAAAATACAGTCATGTAAGGACTATAAAAATGAGATGTTCTCTCTTATATATAGTCTAGTGTTATAAGGCCCATACTAAGTGATACGGGAATGACAACGGAAACATGAAATCATACTCCAAATCAGTCCACTAATCTTAAGAATTCGAGGACCAAGATGGTGACCACACTCGGATTCACTATCAACAACAAGAATACAAGATACAAGGGTGTATTTCAACACCAAAACAGCTATAAAATGTGATGAACAATATAAACAACAATAACACAAGTTTCGAATTCAATAAATGACCCAAAACAGTCCACTACACAAGATAACAACAACAAAAGTAAAAGATAGATAGTGAGACCAAGATTATTACAAGATTAAGAACTAAAGAGTGTATTAAACTCAAAAATCCCTAATGAATGTAATAATCAAAACCACACTCTTACGGTGACCGCCAAGGGTATCAACTCACCTCAAGATCCACCGTTTCCAAGCAAAGAACAATGTTAGCTTTTCCAAGCCCTATACTAGAACTACACTAAGTTGGTCTACTCTCAAGAGAGAGGATTTTAAGTATTTCAATATTTCATCTTTCATAAACTAAAGAGAAAAGACCTAAAATGCACTACTTATAGTATATTACAAATGTAGATAAAATGACCACATTATCCTTAATGATCAAGGGTGGCCTTGGTGTGTTGGAAGATAATATGAATTGTCCAAAATACCCTTAAAGCTAAGTGAAAAAAGTGCCCTTAGTAAAGGAAACCAAAACCTTGAACCAACAAAGGTGGTCCAAACCCGAGAGTCCTTAAGTCTTCAAGGCTCCAAGCAACCTTCCACACTTGGTTTTGATCAATGGTAGGCTAAAAACGTCCCCTCCAAGTATGATCCCATGCCCTCCATGCGACCAAAGCTTGATTCTTCACATAGTGACTTCGAATTATGTCGTCAAAAGCTAAGGCAACCATTATTCTTGTATCATCCTCCTTTTCTTGAAAAGGATTCGACCTCAAATTCAAACCTTGCAAAACCGAAAAAAGGCAAACAAATATAAACTCCTCATGGCATGAGGGTTAGGGTTGGCACAATAAATTATCTCAACATGCCAAGGTTGCACATATTTGCAATATAACCAAGGATCCTTTGAATTAAATATAAAAATCTCAATAAAGGTGTACAAAGGATTTGGTTACGGGAATCATCAAAAGATAAAGAAACTACATAGGTCCTAATGGCATCAAATAATCCACAAGGTATAACTTCCTTCATCTTATGAGCCATAAGACACCATTGCTTCTTTATCTCGTCAAAAGACCACACCAAGGGGGGTGTTTCGATTGGTTCTAAAGTCCATAAAAAACATATAGCATTATCACACACACACATGGAAAAACCAACAAACTTCTTACCTCGACATAAAACAAATCCAAAATTAGCATGGACATCATCATAGGCAAAGAGGTAGTATTGGAAAGAATCACATGCAAAGAAATTCACGGGTGAAGAAAAAGTATTTAAACACATACACATTCTTTCCTTCAAACAACTAGACAACTTGGCATCCACAAGTTGGAATTCATGCAATTTAGGCACAAGTATGTCAAACAAGGATGCACATTTATAAACATTACCCCAAGGAGTCAACGACACATTTGTCCTCGGGTTTTCAAAAAGGACTACACATTCCTTATCCATAAGATTACTCTCGTCTTTCAAAAAGAGATTTCCATCTTTAGGAGGAATGTTGTCACACCATAATGGGTTAGCATATCGGCTATAGCTTCCAAGGCAAGCTATACCTTTATTTTCACCACTAGGCTCATTAGGAGTGTTTATATCATCTTCAAATAAGACATTATACCTAAAGAGAGCATGATCTATTTCACAGGCATATTCGGAACAAACACATTCAGCACTCTCTAAAAGCTTAATATCACATTTTAAAGAGATTTCAAGTACAAGATTATCCCAAGAATAGCTGTGCTATAACTAACACCGCCTGTGAACGTTTGTGGAGGAAAAAGATGCTAAATTTTTGGGCAAACTATATTTTCTTAAATCTTTTTTGAATAGTTTGTCAATTTATGGGCAAACTATTTTTATTTGGCAAACTGTGATTCTTCCAATGAGAAACTCGACTAATAACTGATTAAACATTACACTGTTAATATTCCTGAAAAGATTATTATTGTGAACGTTCTGTCACTTCAATTCTGAGAAATTTTACAACTTTTTCGCTTATAAAATATGAGTTGTTGTTCACTCTATTTTATCGCATTCATTATGAAAATATTCTACTAATATCATCTCTTTTGAGTTTTGAGAATTGATAATTATGTCTCAACAATTCAAAATATCTTTATATTCAATTGAACTGGATGTGTGTAAATGCAACCAATATTGTTATATTAAAACACCAAGGACTCCAAGAAATCTCGATAGTAAGCTTTGGAGCATGCGGATTCGATGGTAAACTTTTTAAGTTGTTCAATTAAAAATATGTGTATGTTAACTTTTTTTTTCTTATTTTATTGTTTTAGGAAAATGGTGTATGTGATTATTTTTGGTGGATAGAAAGTATGCCAACAAATGAAACGAACACCATTCTATCACGATTGAAGAGACCCACATTCGACGGTAATATCGCGACTTCACAAAAATATGATAAAATTTGTCACGCTATTTAATTTTAATGAAGTCATAGAAGATAGAGATTTTCTTAGGACATTGCTAAAAGAATTCGAAGAAAAATAAAATCATTTGAAGGATATGCTTAATGAAATTGAGCACAAAAATTGTGATTTTCAAAGGAAATGGAATAAAGAACAAAAAAAAATATTGAAAAGTTTTATGTCTTATGTTAATTTGCTGTTTGATTTGGAATTGTTTTAACGTTGATTAGTTATCATGTAGTTTTTCAGTAAGTTTAGTGTTTATACAATATGTTTTTATAATTTTAGCAGTTCGAATCTGTCATGTAATCTTTTTTTCAATTTTAGTTTGAATAAAATCAATTCCTATGTAGTAATGGTTGTTCATTTTACTTCATCTAAGTAATTATTTGCTATTCAATTTTTATTACAAGTTCTAATTTTTGTAAATTATGTTTTGTTATCTATATATTTTTAAATCCAAAATTTATAATTAGAGATGTCGATGTTTAATACTGCAAAAAAAATAGGCATAATACATAAATAAGACCCTAAACTTAACACCAAATTATAACTTTGACCTTAAACTTTGATAGTGCACAAATAGGACCTTTAACTATTCAAAATCTGAACAAATATAACCCCATGGGTGAGTTTCACTTGCGCCTACGTGGAAAGGTAATCCAATCACACGGTGCCACGTCATTAAAAGGACTGACATGGCATGATGACACTGTTTCAATTAAAATGATGTCGTTTTGCTGCTTATTATTATTCTTATTATTATTATATAAAATTTTCATCGTAATAATGTTTTATTAATAATGTTAATTTAATAACATTTTATTAACGTTAATTTAATAATGTTAGTTTAATAACGTTAATTTATTAATAATTTAATAACGTTAATTTAATAATATTAATTTAATAACTTTTTAATAGAAATAATTTAATATTGTTTTATTAATAATGTTAATTTAATAATATTTTAATAATGTTTTAATATCGTTAATTTAATAATATTTTAATAACGTTAATTTAATAATATTTTAATAACGTTAATTTAATGACATTAATTTAATAACGTTAATTTAATAAATTTGTAATAACGTTAATTTAATACCATTTTATTAATAACGTTAATTTAATAACGTTTTAATAACGTTAATTTAGTAACGTTTTAATAATGTTTATTAATAACGTTAGTTTACTAACGTTATAATAATGTTAATTTAATAATATTTAAATAACGTTAATTTAATAACATTATTTTAATAATGCTAGTTTAATAATATTTTAATAACGTTAATTTAATAATATATTAATAACATTAATTTAATAACGATTTATTAAAACTATAATTTTTTTATTTATTATTAGTATAATTTCATCTTTGCGCTGAAAATAGTGAAAAAATAATAGTGAAAAGTCATTTAAATATATAAAAAGGAATTAGTAAGGGCATAATAGTCATTTTACCCTTTTTTTTTACTGTTGGAACGCTCAAAATTTTAGCCCGATGCATCCTGTTTTGCGTGTACAACACGTGTTTTGCCACGTCGGATCGGAGGTCATATATATGTGCAGTTTTGAATAGTTAAAGGTCATATTTGTGCACTTTCAAAGTTTAAGGTCAAAGTTATAATTTGATGTCAAGTTTAGGGTCATATTTATGTATTATGCCAAAAAAATAAATTACATAAAAAAAATTTAGAATTAAAAAATAAAAGATTTATGAAAAATTTACATTGCTCATTTTTGGGCAAACCCTATTAACATTTTTTCTTCTCCCCAAATGTTCACAAACGGTGTTAGTTGTAGTTTGCCCATTTTTGAGAAAACTGACCGTTTTGTAACATAAAAAAAAGTACTGCCTGTTTTGACTCTTAGGATTGAAAAAATATCTAGTTTAGCTCTGGACTATTAAGTTTGGAACTGTATGGTTCGTTTATTTACCGAAATTTAAGAAAATGACAGTAGATTAGTAATACACGACATAGTTTTTGTAGTGTTTCTTTTATAGTACCTTCGAACTCTTTCTTTGTTTATGAGATGGATTAGATGTAGGGACAGATCTATTAAGGCCTGTGAGGGTGCCACGTCACCCGCAAACTTCGACCGAAATTCTATGTAATATATATATATACAACATATATATAAATAGTAAATTTGCCACCCAATCAACATAAGTTATCTGTGGTACTAGTGGTAAAGGGTCGCTTATTTGTCATCCAATGCCTGGGTTTGATACCCACTTGCAATGTAAGTTTAATTTGTTAGTTCAGTTATGTTCCTGTTTAACTTACTTTTCTTTTATTTTTTTTTGTTTAGTATAAAATAAACAAATTTCTCTTTTTAATGTTTACTATCAAAAGTATATATGAATTCTGATCCACTAATCGGACGATGTTGATTTCATAACTAATACATCATGGGACAATGTTTCACAAAACCATGTTTAACTTTTCTTTTACTTCTTTTTTATTTATTTTTGCTTACTATAAAATAAACAAGTTTCTCTTTTTAATGTTTACTATCAAAAGCACATATGAATTCTGATCCACTAATAGGACGATGTTGATTTCATAACTAATACATCATGGGACAATGTTTCACAAAACCATATTTTCTATAAATTTTTCTCTTCGGGAAATTCAGAATATATGCACTAGTCAAGTCAGTCAACTTCAATTATATCCCCCAACGATTAACTGTTAAGTTTTAAAAACAAGAGGAAGAACAATGTTAGAAAAATGGAATAAACATCAGTAAAAGCCATGCCTCAAATTAAACTTTTAACCTTGTACAATTTGAGAAGGACAAAGCATTAAAAAGAAGAAAAATATGTCAAGAGTAGACAGTAGAAAAAGAAACTTAAGTTTACCCTAAGTTTTGTTCATCTTCTTGCTTATTCTCTCATTCTTCGATCCGTGAAATTTTTTTGTTACTCACTGTCTCAGTCTCATCACTTTGCAACTTTCTCAATATCCACAATCCTTTATAACTTTTAAAGATTTTTTTGTTTTCTTTTTTAGAATAAGTAAAAAGCTGAAGCAACCAAAATCGAAGAGGGTTTAAAATCGAAAGAAGTAAATATACGAACTAGTCAAAGAAGGATCAATATCGATTAATGTATACAAAAATAATTTTAATCATGCATAAATAATATAGTTTTTCATCGAAAGGGGTTCGAATGAGTCCCTTGGCCATTAGTTTGCTCGCATCTAGGATTTACAGTCTCCGATTGATTTAATTCATGAGTCTACTTGGCACCCGGAGACTCCAAATCTTGAATCCGCCTCTGAGTAGATGGATATATTTTACTCCTATTGCTAAAATTAGTAGTAAACCAAGTGGTCTACCAATAACACGAAAATAAATTCAAATTAAGGATTAATTCACTTTTATAATCTAGAAAAGTTTAGAGGCAATCTTTAGTTGCGTAAAAATTATAATGATATTATTGTTGTTTGGGGTACATAATCTATATGTTTGCATAATACACTTTAATCTAAGTTCAAGACTATTTCAAGAACAACAATGAAGTTTAACACCTTAAACACAAGTTCAAAATGAACTATTAAAGAAATATGTTTATCAAAAAAGAAAAAAAGATGAAGTAGAAGTAGAACTAAGTATTCTAATTTCACGAAGTATACTTAAGGAATTAATTCCCCTCAAGTACCCGAGGTTGTGAAATTTTTCCTCCCAGAATAAAATGACTCACAATCTGAAGGTAGCGATACCTCAAACTTTAAGATTCCTCGAACACACTCAATGAATGATCATCACAAAGATTTTCTGGAAGAAGAAGAATGTTTTTCAGCACTTAAAAATATGTCTATACCTGAGAAAAAATTCAGATATTTATAAACATCAAGTGTCCCTTCGGAAAGGAAGAAATGGTTCATGAAAAGGTGTATAATTTTGGAACAATCATGTATGTGCCTTCCGAAATAGTGTGTCTTTACTGAACAGTCATTTTCGACCGAACAATCACCCCTTTTTCAAAATAGTGTGTCATTTACTTAAAAGATTACATCCATTTCGAGATGCGTTTCTACATGCATTTGCATAAAAAGCATGGGGGAAATATTTTCGTTAAATTTTTTGGATTAAAATTTTTACTTATTTTTTTCAAGTTTCAAATAAACTTTGTCCAAAAAATTAATCTATAGATCATTTATTCAAATTCAAATCCAAATCCAAAACCGAAGTCGAAACTGAGTGAGCGACAACTACGGCGGCGTGAGACATCTCTTGGTTGTTGCCTCACTATCCATTTGAAGGTGTATTTCTTAATAAAAACACAAGAAAGTTGTTTTCTCCCACCAATGTGGGAGAAGTAGACTTTCTTTTAAGTGAGAAAGCTTTCCTTTTAAGTGAAAGCTCACTTTCCCACCAATTATTTCCTCCATTTTTCATTCACACATCCAATTTAAGCCCAACAATCCCCCATATGAATGGAGAATGACTATCTTATAAAAAATTTATGGACAAACATGTGATCAACAAGCAAAGACTGATTGCATCTGGATAAGTGGGCTTCTTTTTTAACTTTCCGTAGTGAACATACATCGGATTTACTCAGTCAATTGGTTGATTTGATATCTTTAAACTGTCGAACTTTAATGTACACCTAGACAACATATCTCACACAACCAGCCTTTTATCATTTATGGTTCTCAGGATTTTATTCGTTTTATCCATAAACACGTCCTGATTTCATGAGAGCTTAGAGAATAGGCCTTTACTAACATTCTCCTTGAAACGCATTCCACTTCACTCTCACATAGGTGATTTCTAAACGTTCAATCTTATAGATTAAACTATTTGGTCAAATTTTACAAATTTAGATAGCCATTAAAAACTTCACACCATAAGCCTTAATCTTGTTTCCTAAACATTGTCTACATCATGAGAATGGGTTGGATATATTGACAATGTTGAATCGTCAGTCACAACTTTGTTTGATCTCTTTGAACCTAGCTCTTGAGATCTCCAGTCTTCTAGGTAGAGTTACCATCATGCTGACTTGTCCTAAATCGTATACCCATTTCCTTCGATGTTCTCTCAACCCCCTCTTTAGATAGGCCTTTTGTAAGTGGATCTGACACATTATCCTTCGACTTCACATAGTCAATAGTGATAATTCCACTAGAGAGTAGTTCTCTAACGGTATTATATTTCCATCTTATAAGACAAGATTTACTGTTATATATCATGCTTCCTACTCTACCTATCACCTCTTGGCTATCACAGTGTATATATACTGGTGCCAATGGTTTGGGCTAATAAGGAATATCTTTTAAGATATTCTAAAGCCATTCAGTTTCTTCACCTACATTATCTAATGCGATAAATTCATATTCCAATGTAGAACGAGCAATACATGTCTGTTTGGACGATTTTCAAGAGACCTCTCCTCTACCTAAAGTAAATACATATCCACTCGTGAATTTTAATTCATTCGATCCTATGATCCAATTTTACATCACTATATCCTTCAATTACTGCAAGATATTTATTATAATACAAAGCATAGTCTTGAGTGTATTTAAGATACCCCAAAACTCTTTTCATTTTCATCTAATAAGTTTTATTGGGATTACTCGTGTACCGACTCAATTTACTAATAGCACATGTTATGTCTGGACATGTACAATTCATGATATACAATAAGCATCCCAACACTCTTGTGTAGTCCAACTATGAGTCACTTTCACCTTCATCCTTTTGAAGTGTAAAGCTCACATCTAATGGAGTCTTGGCGATAACAAAATCCAAATACTTGAACTTGTCAAGTACCTTTCAATATAATGAGTCTGTGATAATACCAACCCTTGTGGAGTTTCATGGATTCTTATTCTTAAGATCATATCCACAACTCCAACATCAAACTTTCTCTCAAGCATTCGTTACGTAGTATTTATGTCAGAAATGTATCTACTAATGATCAACATATCATCCACATACAAATAAACAATGATCTTATGATTTGAAGTGTCTTTAATGTAAACACATTTATTATATTCATTTATCTTAAACCCGTTTGCCAACATAGTTTGGTCAAACTTTGCATGCCACTATTTAAGTGCTTGTTTTAGTCTATAAAGTGACTTATCAAGTTTGCATACCTTCTTTTCTTTATCAGGAACCATAAAACTCTCAGATTATTCCATATAAATTTCTTCCTCCAATTCTCCATTTAGAAATATTGTTTTCACATCCATTTGATGGATTTTAAGATCATATAACGCCGCCAAAGTAACTAACATGATAATTGACGTTATCCTTGTTACAGGCGAGTATGTATCAAAATAATCAAGGCCGTCATTCTGTTTGAAGCCTTTTAGTACAATTCTTGCCTTGTATTTATTAATACTATCATCTGCTTTCATTTTCCTTTTGAAGATTTATTTAGAACCCAAAGATTTATTTCCTGGAGGAAGATCAACAACTCCTATGTATGGTTGCTCAAAATTGATTCAATCTCACTATTGATTGCCTCTTTCCAAAGGATGAGTCTGAAGATAGCATCGCTTCTTTAAATGTTTGAGGCTTATTTTTTAGGAGAAATGCTACAAAATCTGATCCAAACAAAGTGGACATTCTTTGACGTGTACTACATCTTAGATTCTCATCAGGATTTACATCCCTACTTGGTTCATCTTGAGGTCGTTTAGGCCCTCCACCAAACTGTTCATGTCTAGTTTTATATGGATAAATGTGTTCAATGAACTCAGCATTATCTGATTTAATTATTATATTTTTATTAATATCTGGATGTTTAGATTTATGAACCAAAAACCAACATGCTTTACTACTTTTAACATATCTATGAACACGCAATCCACTGTCTTAGGTCCTATCTTCACCCTTTTAGGCATAAGAACTTGGAATTTCGCTAGACACCCCACTCTTTGAAATATTTCAAGTTGGGTTTCCTTTCTTTTCATTTTTCATATGGAATTGTTAGTGTCTTACTGTAGGCCACTTTATTAAGTATTTAGCTAACTATAAGGATAGCTTCCCCCACAAGTTTTGCGCTAAACCTAAACTTATAAGTAAGGAATTTATCATTTCATTTAAGGTTCGATTCTTCCTTTCCTCAATACCATTAGATTGAGGTGAATATGAGACAATACTTTGATGAATAATTCCATTCTCCACACATATTTTTGCAAAAGAAGATTCAGATTATATACCTCTATCACTTCTTATCGTTTTGATATTTTTCTCTAACTGATTTTCAACTTCTATATTATATTACCTAAGCTCATCTATTGCTTCATCCTTACTGTTTAGCAAATAGACATAACAATACCTAGTACAATCGTCAATAAAAGTTATAAAATATTTTTTCCCACCACGAGATGGTGTTGACTTGATATCACAAATATTAGTGATGATTAAGTCTAAGGGATTGGAATTCCTTTCAACGGTCTTATAAGAATGCTTAGCATACTTGGATTCCACATACGTTTGACATTTTAATTTATTGCACTCAAAGTTTGGCAAAACTTTTAAGTTAATCAGTTTTCGCAAAGTTTTGTAGTTGACATGTTCTAATCGTTCATGCCACAATTCATTAGACTCAGGAAAGTAAGAAGAAATTGAACTTTTATTGATTTTAACTATCATTACATTCATCTTAAATAGGCCCTCATTGAGGTAGCCTTTTCCTACATACACTTTTCCTCTACTAAGTACAATCTTATCTAAAACAAATACAGATTTGAATTAATTTTTGTTAAGAAGTGATATGAAAATCAAGTTCTTTCTTAACTCCGGTACATAAAGGACATTTTTGAGAGTCAACACTTTTCCTGACATTTTTTTCAAGCAAATTTTTCCCGTTCCTTCAACCTTTGTTGCTGTGAAATTTTTCATATAGATCTTCTCCCCACCTTGAGCTGGAGCGTATGTAGCAAAAAACTCTTTGTTGGAACAAACATGACGGGTGGCACCAGAATACATCCACATATCTCTCGGATTTCCCACAAAGTTACATTCAAAAAGCATGACATATAGATCATCTATTTTTTTTTTGGATTCAACCATGTTGGCTTTATCCTTTTTATTTCCTTTCTTTGGTGCACGAAAATCTGTTTACTTGTGGCCAACGTTGCTACAATTAAATCACTAGCCCTTGAATTTCTTCTTAGGTAGATTGATTTGTTCTCTAATTTTCTTCCGCTTCATTGAGTTGTTGGGTTATTTTTTATAATTTTGGCTCCACTCATTGCATAATTTCCTTTTGACCTTCTCTTTGCGGCTTTGTTGTCTTCCGCAATACACAATCTCACAATGAGGTCTTCTACCTTCATCTCCTTTCTTTTGTGTTTCAAATAATTTTTGAAGTCCTTCCACAAAGGTGGCAACTTCTCTGTTATTGCAGTAACTTGAAAGGCCTCTTTCATAATCAAACCAACAATAAAGTTCATGTGAACATTGAGAACATATTTAACATGTTAAAATAAGGTATTCACTATATTCATACCTTCAGCAAGGAGATCATAACTTGCAATTCTTGTACTAGAGATACGACAGTCTTACTGTCAATCATCTTGTATTCAAGGAACCTTGCAACAAAGAACTTCTTGGTTCCAGCATCCTCAGTCAAATACTTCTGTTCCATCGCATTCTATAACTCTTTCGATGTCTTCATTCCATTGTACAGATTGTACAGATCGTCTTGGAGGCCAATTAGGATATAATTTTTGCATAAGAAATCAGAATGTTTTCATGCCTCCATAATAATGAATCGCTCCTTATCTAATGTACCTTCGGGCACTTCTAGATCATTTTCATATATAAATCATTGAATACACAAATTTGTCAAATAGAGGAACATCTTCTATCTCCAACATTTAAAATTTATGCCTAAAAATTTTTGAGCTTCTCCGTCGATGTCATAACGGGCGGCGTATCTGTACAACTTATTATAGCAATATTCGTTGTTGCTACACTTGTCACACCATCAGTTACATGACCATTAATAGTCATTTTTCCTGTTACAAATAGACAGTAAACTCTAGTACATCAAAATACTAACTATAAGGTTGTAGCATCTTTAAACACTACTTGTTTCTAGTTTAACGATGAAGTTTTTATGTCTTATAATCGCTAACCGGATGACCTTTAACTGGTGATGAAGTTTTTATGTCTTCAAATCAATTGTAAAGATTAAACAGAGTAGAAAGCATAAATCTTTACCCTCCAGAAACCAAACAATACAGATTATAAAGTTTAATTTCTTAAGTTTGTTGTTTCGGGTACACAATCTATATATTTGCACAATACACTTCAATCTAAGTTCAAGACTGTTTCAAGAACAAAAATAAAGTATAACACCTTCAACACAAGTTCAAAATGACAAATAAAAATAAACTATCAAAGAAGTATGTTTATCTAAAATAAATAAGATGAAGTAGAAGTAGAACCAAGTCCTCTGATTTCACGAAGTTTTCTTAAGGAATTAATTCCCCTCAAATACCCGAGGTTGCAAAATTTTTCCTCCCAGGATAAAAGGTATCATAATTTAAAGGTAGCAGTACCTCAAACTTTTAGATTCCTCAAACACACTCAATGGTTGATGATCACAAAGAGTTTTTGGAAGAAGAAAAATATTTTTCAGCACTTAAAATTATGTCTATCCCTGAGGAAACGTTCAGGTATTTATAGCCATCAAGTTTCCCTTCGAAAATGAAGAAATGGTTCATGGAAAGGTGTACCATTTTAGAACAGTCATGTCTGTGCCTTTCAAAATAGTGTCTTTTTTGAACAATCACCCCTTTTTCAAAATAGTGTGTCACTTTCTAGAAGGGTTGCTTCCTCGATTGATCATTTGACAAATTCAAATCCAAATTCGAAACAGAAGCCGAAGCCGACCCGAGCAAGCGACAAAGACGAAGGCATGAGACATCCCTGGGTTTTTGCCTCACTATCCATCTGAATGTGTGTTTCTTAATAAAAACATAAAAAGTTATATTCTCCCACCAATGTGGGAGAAATAGACTTTCCTTTAAGTGAATAAGCTTTCCTTTTAAGTGAAAGCTCACTTTTCCTCCAATTATTCCCTCTATTTTTCATTCACACATCCAATTTGAACCCAACAATTATTCCCATCATTTTGTTAGAACATTCAGATATCTAGACTCTAACTTTTTTTAAAATACACTTAGTGTATTTTTTATTTTCAGCATTTTGCCAATTTGAAAGGGGGCTTTGGAGTAATCGGAAAAATTGTTGTCATGTGACCAGGAGTTCATAGGTTCAAGCAATGAAAATAGCCTCTAATAGAGATACAAGATAAAATTGTATACAAAAGACCCTTATGATCAGGCTTTTCCCTTTTACGCATGCTAGGAACTTCGATGCACCAGACTAACATTTTTTGTTTTTTTAATAAATTTTCATTAGTAACTTATGTAGACACCTAATTTGTCCCTCCCAAACCCCAATTTATCCATTTTTTTTACCTCAAGTTATCATACACTCTCACCCATATGATTATACCTCAAAAAAAATATAAAAAAATAATAAAATTTCAAGAAATCTCTATTAAATTAAATCTATAATATTCTCTTATCCTAACAAACTTTATCCTAACCAACCCACACACACACTACCCCCACCTCACCATCACTACCCCTACCCCCTAGCCTTCACATTTTTTGGATTCCCTTTAACAGAATAAGGGTGCATTTATTTTTTTAAAGATTAAGACGTCTGAATCTGAATGATTAAGATGTTGTTTCTAGATCTAAATACTGAATGATTAAAACTGTTTGTTTTTTAACATCCGAATGTATGTAATATATTTATTCGTAATAAATATGTAATGCAAATTTTAAAAATAATAAAATATTACATTATATAAAAAAAATATTAGATAAAACTTAAACATCAAAATTATTATTTGAGTAATAATTAAAATATTTCAAGATAATTAAAATATTTAAAGAGAGTTTTGAGAGAATAAATTACATTTTAAAAAGAGTCTGAATATTATTTGAGTGATAATTAAAATATTTAAAGAGAGTTTTGAGGGAATAAATTATGTTTTAAAAAGTGTCTGAACATCATTCATTGTTGAATGTGTGTTGAATAAATTAGATTTGGGGGATGGGAATCGAAAATTGATAGAAGTGAATATTGTGGTATTTTGATTCATTGTTGAATGTGTGTTGAATGTTTTCTAGTTTATTGTACTTAATTCAAGTGTATTCATTTGGCCGGGGAATGCCCTGAGGTACCTGTATTATTTTATATGGGGAATGCCCTGAGAAATTTATATTTGAAGATTGTATGCGTTCAAGGCTTGGAACGTCGGGTGGATCTTAGTCTAGGACTAGTTTAGAATAGGATTTATATTTTTTCTCATTTTACTATTTTGGACTGTATAATTGGAGGATACTATATTTTGGATTTGTTTTATTTTGATTGTTTGATTGACTATTTTATGTATTTTTATGTGGTTTATGCATTCGTAGTGTCAAAATAGCTGATATACTCTATCAAGAGAATGCGGTCGAACCAGGGGATCGAGGGGTGCCTAACACCTTCCCCTCGGTCAACAGAATTTCTTAATCAGAATCTCTATTCACAAATCAGTTTTAAAGAGTCAAACAGTTTTGAAAAGGATTTTTAAATGTGACTTGGCACACCGAGTTTATGTCAAGTGACGACTCTAAATAAAAAATATAAATAATCCTTTTTCAAAATAAATTTTCATCTTTTGTCACTATGATAATAAAAACCTTTTTGAACTTAAAATCATAATCTTTTTGGTTAAAAATGAGTGTGACAGCTCTAGCGACACTACTGGGGAATTTTCGGACTCGAGCTTATTTTTGGAGTTATATCGGCTTGGTTTGACATTATGGGTATATAGATGTTGTTTGTGTTATTGTTTGTTTTTGTTTTATCACTGTTGAGTGTTTACGTGCTCTGTGTTTACAATTTTTCACTTATGTGTTACTGCTTTATATCTGTCATCATTTGCAAAATCCGAGTTAATTTTTTCTGCAACAAGTTCTATAGTACATGCTATATATACGACCTATAGTTGAGTCACCCTTATTTTAGGAGGGGGAGCCATCGGCTGGTATGGAGTAGGTGGAAAGCAATCGCAACTACTATCGACCATACGCTCCCCTGAACAGCCTTGTTAGTGAAACCCCAGTGTAGGTAAGCCTTTAGGTCATGCTTATCTGCATCATATTGAGACCTAGCGGGATCCACCTGGTCCTTTGTAGGAGACTCACCCTTAAAACATCCCTACGTGCTAATTATTGCATCTTTGAAGGTAATATGGTCATTTGACGGACTGATTTGGGAAAAAGCTTGTGCTATAATTAAAGAAATGTGTGTAGGCAAGGAAAATTTTGAAAAAGAGAGAAATGAAAAGAGTGGAAAAAAGGAAGTTTCGTAGTTTTTTTAAGAATTATTTATGGCTTTTATTTTTCACAATCCAAAAAATCTAAAAAGATTTTTCTTTTGATTCCTTTAACATGTATTCATAATTTGAAACTTTCAAAAAGATTTGCTTAGGAGTTTTTATAAAAGAAAATTCTAAAAAAGAAGTTGGTAGTAGTTGTGTATATTCTCTAAAATGAAAATACCAAAAAGATTTTCCTTTCATACTTGTTGGTATCATTTTTATATGAAGTGTCTAATTAAAACCCCAAAAGGATATTTTGACCTTGTTCATCATTTATCTTTGGTCGTGTCTCTTAAGTTAGGGCCAATCTGTTAGTTAATCTTAAATTGTCCAATCTGGACGAACTACGCACCCCTGATTCTTCTCTCTTGGGAGTGAGATACGTAGGCAGCCTATTGTGGGTTCGGGGATCTTATTTAAAAAATCTAAAAAAAGATTCTTCTTCACTCTTTGTTTAGAGTAGGTGTCATATACATCTCTAAAAGAAAACTACAAAAAGATTTTCCTCTAATAGCTTCAAGTTTTATTCTCATATGAAATTAAAAGATTAAAAACCCAAAAAGATTTTGCTTTGGTAATCGTAGGTTTTATTCTGTATAGGGATTTTAAAACTGAAAACTCAAAAAGATTTTCGTCAATTCTTTTGACAATTTGTTATTTTTCTTTTCTTCTTAAAGATTCAAGAAAAAGAAAAAGAAAAAGAAAGAGAGTTTGATCGGCCATGTTGTGCCTAACCTACAAGAACTACACACACTTGATTCTCCCCTCTCGAGGGTGAGATATGTAGGCGCCCTTCTTGGGTTCAGTGATCTTTTCAGAAAAAGGAGTAAAAAGAGTTTTTGAAAAGTGTTGCATTCTAACGCCTTTGTTATCTCTTGTTCAATTAGTTTAAGGTGGTTGGTTTGTGGCATTTTGGCTGGTCCTACATATTGCACCAAGTCAAAGAGAAAGTTATGGCCAACAAGGATACTGAGGTTATTGTCACTAATCAGCTAGGGAGTTCGGGGAATGAGAATTTAGGAACTAATGAAGAGATTCAAAAATTAAGGTAGCAAATGATAGAAATGCATCGAGCTTGGGCTAATGGGTTGCCACCTCTTCCATTTCCCACTGATATTATATGTTTCTAGCTTGCCTCCAGTGTTACATGCACAATGCCCTATTTTTGTTGACACACCACAACATGCATCAGGATTTACTTCAGGGCAACACTATCCTAACACTTTCAATATTCATCTCCAAGCTCCTCAATACAAAACTACCACATACTCGGCTCCACCTGTCATTCATGCTTTTGTAGCACCACTCCCACCTGAAGCTTCTACTTTTGATGTTCAACCATCAGTTGTGATTTCTCACTCTGTAAGTGAGCCTGTATTGAATACTTCTAGTGATCAATATTATGCTTCCATGCCCACATTTAAGTCGACTGGTCCTTATGTCTACACTTAACTGCCTGAATTTCCTCTTAACACTGAGAAGCCTATTATGACAAAAGAACAAGAGAAAATTACCAGAAAATTAAGAAGTTTGGAACTGGCTATGAAAAACTTCCAAGGACTTGGGGGGTACAAAAGTGTCTCATATAAAGATTTGTGCATGTTTCCAGGTGTTCATCTCCCTCTTGGTTTTAAAATGTCGAAGTTTGAGAAGTATGATGGACATGGCGATCCTGTAGTGCATTTGAGACTTTATTGTAACCAACTAAGGGGTACTGGAGGGAAGGAAGAATTACTCATGGCATATTTTGGTGAGAGTCTTTTAGGTCTAGCTTCAGAATAGTTTGTTGACCAAGCCATTGACAAGTAGAATAGTTGGGATGGCCTAGCTAATGAATTCCTGCAACAATTCCAATATAATATGGAGTTTATTCCTAATGAGAAATCCCCAACTAATATGAAGAAAAAGAGTACTAAAAGTTTTAGAGAGTGCAATTAGATGGCGTGAGCAAGCTGCTAGGGTGAAACCACCAATAAAACAAAGTAAGACAGTAGAGGTGTTTATTCAAGTTCAGGATAAAACATATTATCAACACTGTTACCTGCATTAGGCAAGCCATTTATTGAGGTTCTCAAAATAGGGGAGATAATAGAGGATGGAATTAATACCGGTTGCATTATGAGTTTTGCAATATTGAAAGAAACCACTTAAGCAATTCAAAAAGGTTCAGGAAGTATTGGGAGGAAGAAGAATGAGGATGATGTATCTACTATTGTAGTTAGACAGCGGACACGGTCAAGAAGACCAAGTTGCTGTTACCCTCAGGCTCAAACCCAAGTTCATGCCCAAGCTCCACAGAATCACTCCCAAAATTCATTATGCTCCATTCCTTCACCTCCATATCTAGTGTATAGCGCACAACCATATGTTCAACCCTCATCTTACCTATAATGGCATGCACCAACTCTTCAGAGTCACCCTCTAACTCCACAAATATACCAAAGCCCTTTTAAGTTTGATTTTTATCCAAGACAAATAATGAAATGGGGCAGAAGTCAAGAGATAGCTTCACACCAATTAAAGAGTCGTATACCAGTTTATTTTAGAGACTAGTACAACAGGGCATGATCAGTTCTCTCCCAGGGTATACTCCTGACCCGAATTCAAGAAGTTTTGATCCTTATGTATAATGTGCATATCCTTCTGATGTTCAGGGTCACAATATTAAAGATTGTCGTTCTTTGAAAAGAGAAATATAAAAGATGATTCAAGATAAATCAATTATGGTGTAGAATATTGATAGTGAGGAAAGTTTTTGTCATGCTGATATACAAACCAGTGACTAAGATCTCAAGCTCAACAATTGGGAGTCACTCCTCTCCTTATTAGGAAGGGCTCTGGTATTTTGTTTTATTTTCTTTTCTGTTATCCGAATTATTTTAGGATTGTAGTTCGGGATCTATCTTATTTTACCCATTTGTCATTTATATTCAAACTCTTTTACCATCTATTTCAACTAAATAGAGTGTCATTTTTCCCATTGTGTTTTAAATATGTGTTGTTTGTTTGTTTTCTTTACATAGTACATTTTATGTTGGCTCTAGTGATATGACATGCTTGCCAAATTTTCAGCTAGATTTTAAAATCCAATTTGAGCATGAACATTGAATCAGAGGGCTGAAGTTAGAAAAAAACATCTGAGTAAATAGGTAGAGTGGACACATTTGGTGACCATGTTGAAGTCTTCTTTCAAAATTAAGACAATTATTTTGAGAATCACAAAAATAACTTAGTCACCAATTGAAAATCATAGCTCAATCAGGTATCAAATAGTGGACGCGTGTTCCCTATATCAAGAGAAAAAAAAATCATCAGCTCCATGAAAGCATGGATCATTCGATGTGAGGGATATACAACAAAGACGGAGTTGTATGTTTGACAAGTGTTGAGGAAGAAGTAGCACACATGCTCAATTAAAGTTAATGTTGTAAAAGCCGTCACAAATGATCTTCATCTTTCACTTTCATATTGCATGATGTGTACTTTCATTTTTAAAGATTGATATAACAAAGGCATTTCATAATGTTATCCAAACATTGTGTCATCCTTTGTTTACCCCATTTGAGATTTAGTCTTATTTTCTTTCATACACCTCTTTTGGAATCAAAATAAAGTCAGTAAAGCTCAAAAGAAAAGTGTTGAGCAAAAGAATGGAGTCAGAAAAGTTTTAGAAAAAAATGTGTTAAGAGAAAAAAAATAAAGAGTGTAAAAAAAAAATAGAGTCAGAACGGTCCAAAAAAAAAAGAAAACAAAAATCAAAATCAAGCAAAAGAACAAGTTGTTGAAACTACATGAGACCTGATTCTCCTCTCTGGGGGTTAAGATACGTAAGGTGCCCTAATCTGGGCTTGGTCCAACCAAATAAATAATTTACAGTTACCCAGCCAAAAGAAACTGGAGCATAAGTTAATCCTCATTGTTTGAGTCGATTCCAAAAGTTGTAAATTCTACCTCACTTCAAGTGTTGTTTGAGTCTCATGCCATCCTTTATTTCTAACCTTATCCAAAAGCCAAGTTACAACCAAAGAAAGACCTTTAGATCAATCTTTGAGAATGTTAAGACTAAGCATGCAATGGATATGATAACGCATTTTGAGTATTACTTGTCTACCTCAGCATAAGGAATTAGTAGAGAAATAAAATTGAGAGAGTCCTATTGGTGAAAACCCTCACGGGCACCATAAGACGATGGTAAGTCGAGAGATATAAAAATGAGAGAGTCTTATCGGTGAAAACCCTCACGAGCACCATAAAATGACTGTGAGTTGAGAGAAATGAAAATAAGAGAGTCTCATTGGTGAAAACCCTCACCAAAACCATAGGGCAATGGTGAGTTGAGAGAAAGAAAATGAGAGAGGCTTGCTGGCAAAAACTCTTCAAGGCGCCACTAGCTGAATAAGACCTTCGAATGCAATTGGCCCAAGAAAGTAACTCGATTTCAAGGTCATTAACTCAAGAACAATTAGTAGAAAGTTTGGATGGAAAGATCAGACAGCTTAATCCAAAATTCATGGCATAATCATTAGAGATGACTTTCTTTTTTAGATAAATTTTTCGTTTCTTTATTTCAAATGGGGACATTCATTGTCTTTTCTTTCTTATTTTTATTTTTATTTTATTTTCTTGAGTCAGTTATCCAAATAAGAAAATCATTGTTATTTTTTCTTGTGTCTTTGAGTTAAGTCCATGTCAAAACAAGTGAGAAAAAATTTTAAAATTGGCTACCAGCTTCTTCAATTGGACAAAGCAAGACAAAAGTCAGCACATACAAGAGACATAATTGTGGGCCAAAATAAGACATGCAGGAAGTTTTGTCAACAGATAAGTCTGGGAACTCATGAAAATACCAAGTTTCAAAGGGGTTTATCTAAGAAACATGGCAAAGCATAAATACTGTGTTTGTTTTAGAGTCACTCTTAATAATCTGAGTTTGGGTCAATGATACAGCAAGTCAATGACATATGCTAATGGTTGGAAGCAAGATTAAATGTGAATGAGGGTACAAGCGATTGCTGCGAAAGCTAAAGCCATAAACCAGCCACCATATTTTAAACTCACAAGTTTTCTTTGATGAAACAGGAAATATGTCATCTTCAAATCAAGGACTTCAAATCCTAAACATCAAAGTTTTTAATCTCTCATATCTACAAATGCAAGATACAATATTGTTGCACAGGTTTGGTAATCAAAATCATGGTAAAAATCATAATCCAATATCTCTAGGAGACACACTTCCTTGTTCGGGAGACGCATTTCCTTGGCTAATTCAAGTGACATTTGTAGGAGATGCATTTCCTTGGGAAATTCAAGTCACATTTGTAAGGAGACACACTTCCTTGTTTGGATAATTTAAGCGGTATTTGTAAGGAGACGCATTTCCTTGTTTGGGTAATTCAAGCGATATTTGTAAGGAGATGCACTTCTTTGTTCAGGTAATTCAAGTGACATTTGTAAGGAGACGCTTGTAAGGAGACACACTTCTTTGTTTGGAAAATTCAAGCAACATTTGTAAGGAGACACACTTCCTTGTTTGGGCAATTCAAGCGACATTTGTGAGGAGATCGATGCACTTCCTTGTTTGGGTAATTCAAGAAACATTTGTAAGGAAACACACTTCCTTGTTTGGGCAATTAAAGCGATATTTGTGAGGAGATGCACTTTCTTATTTGGGTAATCCAAGCAACATTTGTAAGAAGACACACTTCCTTGTTTGGGTAATTCAAGCAACATTTGTAAGGAGACACACTTTCTTATTTGGGCAATTCAAGCGATATTTGTGAAAAGATGCACTTCCTTGTTTGGGCAATTCAAGCAGCATTTGTGAGGAGACTCACTTCCTTGTTTGGGTAATTCAAGCAACATTTGTAAGGAGACGCATTTCCTTGGGTAATTTAAGTGACATTTGTAAGGAGACATATTTCCTTGTTCGGGTAATTCAAGCAACATTGGTAAAGAAACGTACTTCCTTGTTTGGTAATTTAATCGGCATTGGAAGGAGATGCTCTTCCTTGTTTGGTAATTCAAGCGGCATTGGTAAGGATATGCACTTCCATGTTTGGATAATTCAAATGGCATTGGTAAGGAGACACACTTCCTTGTTTGGTAATTCGAGCGACATTTGTAAAAAGACACTTCCTTATTTGGGTAATTCGAGCGACATTGGTAAGGAGACGCACTTCCTTGTTTGGTAATTCGAATGGCATTTGTAAGAAGACACAATTCCTTGTTTGGGTAATTTAAGCGGCATTGGTAAGGATACGCACTTCTTTATTTTGGTAATTCAAGCGGCATTTGTAAGGAGACGCACTTCCTTGTTTGGGTAATTCAAACAATATTGGTAAGGAGACGCCCTTTCTTATTTTGGTAATTCAAGCGGCATTGGTAAGCAAGGGTAATTCAAATTTTATTGTTAAGTGATGTACTTCCTAACTTAAACCTTCATCTCTAGAAAACACACTTTTTAGTAGGAATTCCTCACTTTAATTCTTAGGAGATGCACTTCCTAGTCATGGTTATTTAATTTTACTCTCAACAGATGCATTTCTTGGTCAGAATCTAGATTCATCATTGAAACATGTAAGTAGTTATGATTGGATTTGACATTCACAAAAGTTTTCTAATAATAATTTGGGGCAAAAATTTAATTTATGTTATTGAAAGCATCATTTAGGATCCTCTTGAAAAATAAGACTTTATTTTTAAAAGTGAGATTTCCATCATAACATTTTTTTAGGATAATTCTCTTTCTAGTTTTGATGTAATTGCAGGAGCTCGCCTGAAGAACGGGGCGAATAAATTAAAAGTCAACAAGTTGAAAATAGCAAGTCAAGAGCCCTCCTGGGAACAGGGTGAAGAAAATGAAAGTCAAGCAACAAGGTGAAGAAGTTGAAAGTCAAGCAATAAGGTGATGCAATTGCAAGTCAGGAGTCCGCCTGAAGAACAAAGTGATCAAACTCAAGTCAAGAGTCCATAAGAAGCTGCATAGATAGGATTTTTGTAATTTTATTTATGTTTTAACTTATAATTTTTCTTTTTAATGTAATGACAGAGTCGCAAACCAGAACCACGAAGGGACCTCACTCGACTCTCCAACTCGGTTGTACTTCTTCCTTCTATTTCTTCCTTTGAATAATGGTCGGATCAAAATTCTGTCTCGTTGTCTACTTTTTTGTCTGAAAACACTTTGCGTTACACCCAAAAAGGGGCATGATGTATACACCTAATTTTTTCCCTCCTAAAATCCAATTTATCCATTTCTTTACCTCACGTTATCGTACACTCTCACCCATGTGATTATACCCTACAAAAATATAAAAAAATAACAAAACTTCAGTAAATCCCTAACAAATTAAATCTTTAATATTCCCTTATCCTAACAAACCTTATCCTAACCAACCCACACACACCCTACCCTCACCTCACCATCACTACCCCGACCCTCTAGCCTTCACATTTTTTGGATTCCTTTTAACAGAATAAGGGACACATATTCAGGGAAATAGAGACAAAAATAGGCCCACGTCACAAATAAAAGAGGCCCACGGAATATTCACACAGCAACAACAAACATGCACCATCTACACTACATAATTTCCATTTTGATTTTTATCTCTTAACAGACGCACACAAAACATAACATTCTCTCCATTTTTATATATACACATACACACTGCCAAGATAGGGGATAGACAATCTTCCATAGAGAGCACAAAAATATATAAGAGAGACTCCATTTTTTCTTCTCTTCTACACAATAAACACACACACCACACACTCAGGGGCGGATGTACAACATAAAGTGCGGGTTCCCAAAAATCCATAACTTTTGTCTGGTTCTTGAATTTATATTGAAAAAACTAGTAAATATATAAGAATTATAAGTTGGGAACCCACAAACAAAGTGTGTTATTGGTCTAGTGGTAAAAATTATAAGTTGGGAACCCACAACCTTTAAATTCTAGATCTGCCTCTTCACACTCTATACTCATAATCTAGAGAACACACATCACCTTTCATTAAAACACACATACAGCTTCATAAATGCGCACAGTAAATAGAGAGCTGGTTGGAGTGAGCAAAATAAAGAGATGGGAAGGTGAGAGAAACGAAATGAAAGAGAGAGAGCAGATCAGTGAAGAAAAGGTAAGAAATGGGAGAGATATAGAGAGAATCGAGAGAGAGGGATAAAAGAGGAAAATAGTTTTTTCGGTGACAATGTCACCGGAATAGTGGCCTCATCACAAATTCCGGCCACCCTTCATCAAAATTTGTCGGAAAACAGCCATTTCATTATTGCTGGAGCTTCGGCGAGCCACTAGTTTCATCCCACCACAAACACGGCTAAATTAATTTTTTTTGCGTTCAAAATTTGTCGGGTCTCATCGGAAGCCAACAAGCTCGACCCACACTCACCCATCCGTAATTAAGAAAAATGGCAGAAGTCACGACGGGCCCGTAGCATCAAAGTTTTCGAATGGGTTTCTGTTCGAATAATAGATTTGGGAGTTCATGATTAAGGTTCAAATAGAGGTTCTTTGGTACGGATTCTGTCATGTCATTGAAGTATTATTGAATTTCAAAATCTTTGAATCGAGGTCTAATTCTATTCCTTCCCTATTTTATTTTGTTGTTTGTTATATTCAATACATTGAATTGAACATGATGTGTTAGTTGATTTGTGATGATGTGAATTGTTGGTTGTTTTGATTCCGAGTTTGATCTACTTGATTGGTGGATTGTGTATTGAATTGGTTTAATCATGTTGAGAATGGATTTGGAGGATGGGAATCGAAAATTGATAGAAGTGAATATTGTGGTATTTTAATTCATTGTTGAATGTGTCTTGAATGTTTTCTAGTTTATTGTACTTGATTCAAGTTTATTCATTTTGACGGGGAATGCCCTGAAGTACCTGTATTATTTTATTTGGAGAATGCCCCAAGAAATTTGTATTTGAAGAAGGCATACGATCAAGGCTCGGAACGTCGGGTGGAGTTTAGTCTAAGACTAGTTTAGAATAGGATTTATATTTTTTCGTATTTTTCTAATTTGGAATGTATAATTGGACTGAATACTATATTTTGAATTTGTTTTGTTTTAATTTTTTGCTTGATTGTTTTATGTGCTTTTATGTGGTTTATACATTCGTAGTGTCAAAATAGCCGCTATACTCCAACGTGGTGGAACCACGGGATCAAAGGGTGCCTAACACCTTTTCCTCGGTCAACAGAATTCCTTAATCGAAATCTCTGTTCGCAAATAAGTTTTAAAGAGTCAAACAGTTTTGAATAGGATTTTTAAGTGTGACTTGGCACACTGAGTTTATGTCAAGTGATGACTCTAAATAAAAGATGTACATAATTCTTTTTCGAAATAAATTTTTATCTTTTGTTATTTTGATAATAAAACTCCTTTTGAACTTAAAATTATAATCTTTTTGGTTAAAAAGGGGTGGGACAACTTAGTGTATCAAAGATGAGATACATGAAAAGATAATATACTTCCCTACACTCACATTCAATTGGTGAAAGGTGTGGTACTTTAGATTGTATCAATTCATTGGAAAATCTTTTTATCTGTGAGAAAAAATTAATTTTACTTATTGTTGGGTTCGAAATGGAGAGGGCGTCATGCGGAAGCTTAAAGTTTGCAAACCAAGACGGTGATAATTCAAATGACAAATAAAAATATACTAAAAACATATTATTGAATATAGTTTGGCCAATTGACCTACATATTAAAAACTAATATTATTAAAAAAACATGAAAACAATGGGGAAGTCTCCCCTAAACAAGACTATTTTAAGGACTATATTGTGGATGTTATTGTCTTATGGTATGAGAAGGGGGTCTTCTATTTATAGATGTCTAAAACCTTTCCTCCAAGAAAGAGGTTAGCCAAATATGGAAAAAAATTATATTTTTTTCTTTCAGGAAAAGTAAAACTAATTATGGTAACTTTTATTTTCCTTCTGAGAAAAATAAAACTTAAACATAATAAGAAAATCGGGGCAAAAACCCTAACAAATCTCTCCTTTTTGGCTTGATTTTCTTCACTTGATCCGTCTTCTCTTCATATCATATGCATGAACTTCGTTCTTGATATAATCTTCATAACTGTTGCTTGCCATGGTTAAAAATAAGGTTTAAAATATCATGGTTAAAAATTAATGTAAAAGTAATATTTTATTTTTATTTTTAAAGATGCAGCAGTAGAAGTGTTGAAAATATGGTTGAAACTTGTTCTCCACATGTAGTTCGACAAAAATCTTCATTATCATCCAAATTGTTGCAGCTTGATTTTAAAACCGCTTTGAACCTGTTTAATCTCATCTCACCACATCATTGAACCATTGAACCATAAGCTCTAATACCAATTCTTGGGTTCGAAATCGAGAGGGCGTCATACGAAAGCTTAAAGTTGGTAAACCAAGATGGTGATAATTCAGATGAAAAATAAAAATATACTAAAAACATATTATTGAATATAGTTTGGTCAATTGGCCTGCATATTAAAAACTAATATTATTAAAAAACATGAAAATAATGGGGAAGTCTCCCCTAAACAAGACTCTTTTAAGGACTACATTGTGGATGCTACTGTGTTATGGTATGAGAAGGGAGTCTTCTATTTATAGATTTTCTTTCCTCCAAGAAAGAGGTTAGCCAAATATGAAAAAGAATTATATTTTTTTTTCAGGAAAAGTAAAAGTAATTATGGTAACTTTTATTTTCCTTCTGAAAAAAAATAAAACTTAAATATTGTAAGAAAATCAGGACAAAAATCCTAACACTTATTTGTGCAATTAATATTTCAAACAAATTCTTTTATAACATGTATTGATAGAAATATTTTAATAAATATCGATAGACAATACACGTGTCCAGAAACTAGTTTTTATATAAGGTTGATACATTATGCAAAATAAAGGTATATTTCATCCGACCTAATTTATGTGACACAAATAAAATTTTGAGAGTCAGCCAAAAAGTTCGACCGAAATTTTTTTATATGTCCTTTATATATTTCAAGTTGTTAATTTTATAGTACTTTTTACATAGTTTTTAAATATGTAAATTTTATTTATAAAATCTTAACGCTTTTATGCCCGAATTCACATCAAACTTTGAATCTTGAAAATTTTATTATGTCACATAAATTGGGATAATAGAGGGAGTTATATTATATATCGAGTGAATAAAAACTATTTTGAAAAAAAAAATGGTCATACGATTGTACCGGCTCCAGCGACTAGATTGAAAGTGTGATTGAGTTGATCCATAGGATTCAAACGTGAGTTTAATATGTTGTATTGGACGTATGTTCTAAAAAAACATAAAATAATTAATATAGGATTAGCTAGCCCTTGAAGCTAATATAAAACTCAGGAATAAATACGTAAGACTATTAGCAACACTATGTAACACCCCATTTTTTCGGACTAGAATTTAAACCGTCATTTCTATGTGTATAGACTCGAACCCAATAATTCTTTGTCAATATATGCGTGATGATCAAATCTAAAGTGTGGTAACATCTTTGGAGGTCAATTACGATCATAAAAATCCCTAAAAACGAGTTGAAAACCTTTCAATCGGTTGAGCTTTTAGTGGATGTTTCAACTTAGGTTAGCTTACAATGACTATTACTCAAGGAATATAGTGAGTTACCTGGCCTGCTATATATCAAATGAAAGATCTTCGGATCTTCTTTCTAATGCATCTGATTTTACCTTTATCCGATATCAGAGTAGAAAGTTAAGATCATTTTACTTCGAAGTGTCTGTCTGTCAACTAGGTGACGACTAAGCTGACAAGCCGTCACTTAGGTGACGACTAAGCTGACGAATCATCAACTAAGTTATGACATATCATCTCTAGTCGTCAGCCTAGGTCAGTAAATGGTAAATCCCAACCTGAAAGTGACGACTAGGGTGACGTGCCGTCACCTAACTGACGGATTGTCAACCTTGTTGTCAACTGAAGAATTTCTGTAATTTATTTTTGTTTTTTTAGGGATATTTTGATCTTTTTCTCACCTCAAACCCCAACCCCCATGAATTAAAAACACTCTTTAAATGTCATTTGCCTATTATATGTCAGTTTCTCATAGTTCATTCTCCTGTCCACTCTCAAGAGAGAAAAAGTTAGAGTTTATTTAAAAACTCATGCTTCCAAGGCTTAGATTCAAGAAATCTCAAATTTTTGTTCATAAAAAAAGGTGTGTGGGACTATCTCAAATCTCATAGGCATGATTTATCGTTTTGCAAGCTTTAAGAATATATAGTTACGTAGACGCAATAGGTTTTGAAATTATTGAAGAGCATCTCCATTTTATGATGAAATCTTGTTTAAATCATGGGGAGTTTCCCTAAATTTGAATTATATTCTTGTGTTTATACGTTGTATTGTTTCAAGAATTGATATGAGAGCAAGATTTATTAAATTTCCCTCTCAACATGAAATTTATCTGATTTAATAAGTTATGGGTTGTTTAATTGCATATCCTAAAGAATGAGCCAAATATTTTATTTTTATTTATGGACTTTCCGTTGGTTATGATTTGATGAGAGGGTGTTCTCTTGTTATATATAAGTGCTCTTTGTGTTAAATGAAAGAATTGCATGCGTTTAATGAAAGAGTTGACCACCTTATGTTGAAATCTTGAAAATATGATATCTTTACAGAGGTTTTGATAAGCTTTTGAAATAAGAACTCTCATGTGATTTGATAAATCCTTTGTTGGTGGTCATTAATGTGCTTTTGAATAAAAAGGGTTATGGATGCGATATGATATGATATGAATTACTTACAAGTGTGGGTATGATGATACCCTGTTATGATATGCCCTTAATAGAACTCTGAAGTAAGCCTTTTTATAAGCATGAAAAGCATGTTTTTAAGAGGCTAAAATCGAAATTAAAGAGGGCTAGCTGGTTACCCAAAAAAGGCACGAGTTCAAACAACTCATTGTCTGAAACCATATTTTGTTGACACGGGTTTATGATGTCCCAAATAGGGATTATACGTTTACTTTGTGCTTTTGGCATATTAGATATCAGAAATTCCAGCCCTTACGGCAAACTTGGGTTGGGGGCTTGGCCGACGAGTTAATGACGGACCCATATCGCCCGTGGGTACTAAGTTGTAGGGCGTACCATCTCGCTCAGAACTAAAATAAAGATGGTTGAGTTTATGTTTTACTAAAATGAATCGAAGCCTTTGAATCATGCCCATGTTTATATATATATATATGTGTGTGTATGTGTGTGTGTGTGTGTGTGTGTAAAGAGAGAGAGAGAGAGAGAGAGAGATAGATATTATGCTAAATTGTTTTCACAATGCCCTCAATTACTTTATATGAAATATATGTGATTTTTTGGTTAGTTCTGCATACCAATACATTTCGGGTATTGCCCGTCCTTCGTGGTAGTTACATTGTCTCATAATGTAGGTTTTGAGGCACAGTCGTGTGGTCCATCACATCAGTAGAACATTTGGATACGACAGAGTTGGTGAGCCATCCATCTTTCGGAGGGCATTTATTCATATGTTGACTTATTTCAGTTTATGGTCCAACCAGGGGCCTTATACTGATCTAGACAATTAGTTTTTAATAGAGGCTTCGTGGACAGAGATTGAGTATTATATAGTCATAACATTTTCAACATAATTTGATTATAAGAGTTTTCTTGATTTCACTATATCTTTCGCACTTGGATGCATGTATGAATTGTATTCATGATAGCATGTTATGGGGTCTCTCGGACCTTCGTGGCTCGGAATACCTATCTCGACTAGGACCTCAGCTCGAATCGTGACACGTTATTAATTCAAATTTATATCCCAAATACAATACTTTTACTACAATATTCATACAATATTAGCATTACCTTTGATGTAAATAAATTGTTTAATATAAAACAACATCAAGAATATATCAGGCTTTGTTATGGCTGCTCCTTCTAAAGCTCAATCACGGAAATAATTCTTAATGGCATCCTGGAAATAAGTGAAAAAAAGAAGACTCAACTTTGACATTAATTTAAGAAAATTGCTAGTAATTGATTACTTGTATTAAAATAATGGTTCACTAATTTATAATAAATAAATAAATTGGAAATCCAGTTAAGTGATGTAGTACCAGATTATTAGTTGTTTGGCCAAACTTCTAAAATAAACTTCGTTTGAAAAACGTTTATTTCAAAAGTAATTTTATTTGGCAAAAAGATCACTTTTGGTGAGAAATACTTTATGTTTGACCATTAAATTTAAAAAGCATTTTTGAACAATAATTAATATTTAATCAAACTTTTTAAAATAATTTTTAAGTGTATTTTTATCAAAGTGCTTTCTAAATAAGCATTTTTAGAAAAAAAATCTTTTTAACTTATGAAAAATAACTTTTTCTAGAAGTACTTATTTTCTCTGGAAGCTTGACCAAACACTTCATCCCTTTTTTTAAATGAAGTAATTATTAGAAAAGATACGTACTTCTTGGAAACGTTAAGCTTGGCCACACACTTCATTCCTTTTTTAAAACGAAGTAATTTTTAGAGAATATAAGTGCTTCTGGGAAACGTTAAAGCTTGGCCAAACTGTATATGATTTTGATTTGGAATCACAAAATTTTCATATATTTCGAATCACACTTGATTCCTTTTAAAATGAAATTAATACTCCCTCCATTTCGAAATAAGTAAATTGTTAGGGTATTTATTGGTATTTCATAATAAGTAAATCCTTGAATTTTTTTTTAAATTTATCTTTATGATTTGACAACCAATCAATTTTTGAAAAGATATTACAAGGTCAGTTTTTTCTTTTTGGGGCTAAAAATGAAAAGTTATGTTAAATTTATGTCTTTATAATATTTTTTTCTTAATATGTATGCCAAAATCTAATAATTTATTTATTATGAAACGGAGGGAGTATAAGAGTTTATGTTTTGTCAAATGGAATTAATATAAGAGTTTAAGTTTTGTCCGTTATAAAATATTTTATACTATCAGATAAATTTGATATGGTATTAAAGATAACTAAACCTACGATAACAAGTCAAGTTTAACTGATAGTATAGAATATTTTATACGGTGCACAAGTACGTACCTCTACGAGGTAGGTAGGGTCTATTGGTCGTAATTCCTCGCTTAATTCACCGGTATATCCTCCTCCTTTCACCGATTGAGGTAGTTGTACCCTTTCATAGTCGAACCGAATAAAGTGCTTTACAGGTTCTCCAAATCCATCTATTAGAAATTTTTCGAACTCTTGCTCTATTAATTTGATGCTTTTTTCATGTTTATCAACATAATCTGGTGTGTGTGTCCTCAGAAAGTACCAAAGATCTTCACTTTTCTCCTTCTCCTTTGCTTCATGAGTAATCTTGTCGATCGCTTTAGTTAATTTTTGACGAAAATGCAGAGGAGACTCATGATGAAACTCATGATGAGACTCATGATTATCATTCACTTTAACCTGTTAAGCACGTACAATATCAGTACTAGCTACACACAAAAAAAAATAAGAATAGAATGTACAGTTTCATATAATAGGAATTTGAGAGGATCGAATGTACTTTGTGTATAATAGACCATCCACAATATAGTGTTCAAACAAAAAAAACATTAGATATCGTGCAGGTATTTTTTGTTTGTATGAGACATCAAGAGAGGGGAATTTTTTTGCTTTTTAAGTTCTGATATTATGAGATTTGAAATTTGTGATTCTAATCTTTTTATTTGTTTATTAATTTGATGTTCGAAATTTACTAATTTGGGTAATCTGAATTTTCTTACTATCCAATCTCAAAGCTTTAACTTGAAATTCCAAAGGACCAAGTGAAAGGATCTCGTATAATTTTAATCAACTTGATTGGAGCTAAGACATAGCTATAATTATTGTTGTTGTGTACATCTTGATGCTCCTGTTTGTGGATCTTTGGGATAAAACTATTTATATACCTCCCAACTTTATTTTAAAAATTAAATTTATCCCCTCAATTTTGAATAATAGACATTCTCTCCACTTTTTCTATTTTTTCTTCTAAAATTTCTATCTTACATTATCATTTTTTGTCTTTTTTACGTTTAGAACTATAGTCTATTTTATATATTTTAATCTCTTAATTAATAAATCTCTTATACAAAACAAATAGATATTATTTTCAAGACAAAAAAAGCTAAAATGATAATTGAGTATATAAGTTATTGACGTTCTATGATGAAATAAATAAGAAAAATAAAAAATTAATTTTATTAAGATACAGAAAACTCTAATATGGTAATTTTATAAACATATTCGAATGTAAGCAATTCAATAAAAAGAGAAGTATATTTTATGATAAATTTTTAATCATAGTTATAATTTAAAAATAGGGTCAAAATCATTTTCCCTCCCCAACTTTGTCTTAAAAATTAAATTGTTCCTTCAACTTTGAACAATAATCATACTCCTCTCTTTATCCTAATTAACTTTTTAAAATTCCTATTTTATCCTTTATCATCAATTTTTTTTATTCTTTTTTTTTAACTTCTTTAAAATCTTCATATTTTCATTTTAAAAAAAAATTCATATAACAAAATTTTCATAAAAACATAAAAATTATCTTTTAGAAAAAAAAGGTAAGAAATACTAATTAAGTATATAAGCTAATGATGATCTTTATGAAGTAAATTAGCATAATAAGAAAATTAGTTTTATTAATAATAATCAAAACTATAATATTTATTTTACAAGTGAAAATAATAAGTAATATTAATTTTATAAACATATTTCAATGCAAAAAATACAAACAATAAATGAAAGAGATATGCCTCTAGTACCACCTCGAACTATGTTCAAAGTTGTTACGACACACTCCAACTTCACAGGGGTCCTATTATCCCCTGAACTCAAATTTAGCGTATTTTGTCTCTTTTTGTGCTAATGTGATACCTTTATTACATAAAATGGAGCTCACATCAAAGGTGTAATCTAAAATGATTGACAAAAGGTATCACGTTAGCTAAAAAGATTGACAAAAATACGCTAAAATTTAGTTTAAGGGGTAATAGGGACCCCGTGAAGTTGACTTGTGTCGTAGCAAATTTGGTCATAGTTCGGGGAACTAGATGTTTTTCTCGAATAAAAATAAGGTCAAATTTTAAAGATTATATTTATTTATATAAATTATAAAATATATAATACTCTATTAATGACAATCACAGCTTATTTACTGATATAGACAATAGAGAATATCGTTTCTTATCACTTGATCCTCATACTAAAAATAGATGTTTTAATTTATCTGCTCAATTTGTGAAATAAGAGAATTGTATTATGTTTTTTTTCTATCCTTTAGTGTTAAATAACTATATAAAGTAACAGTATAGATAAATTTAAAATTTCAAATTATCGTTAATAAGGTTAATTTAGCAAAATATACCTCTAAGTAAAATTTTCTTAAGGATTGTGTTATATCAACAAAAAGTTAAGTAATACGAAATGAATTTAGTAAGAGAGTGATAAAATACGAAAATATACGCACATGTATGTACATACATATATATATACACACACTTAGGGGTGGGTTGTTTAGAAATAAGTTATTCTGGGATTAGTTATTACAAAATAAGTTGTACTAATATGTATGTGTGATAACTTATCTCATCACTGCGGTATAAATGGTGCGACAAACAATTTTGAGAATATCTAATACATCTAATTAAACGCAGGATAAATAATCATGAACTTTATCTTTGAATTATTATAATTATACGTCACACCAAATGACTCTTTAATACATGTAATACTAAAATAACGATCTTAAAAAATAACATTAAATTTTGTGATAAATTTATAAAAAGTATTAATTTCCTTATAAAGTCAATAAACTTAAATAAAATGCTATAAATATTCATGTTAAAAAAAATATTCATTACATATAATATAAAAAGATATTACATAAATATAGGATTGAAATTAAAAGGACAAAATGAACATTGCATGAGATAAAGGGAGAGTATGATTATTGTAAATGTTGAAGGGGGAGTTTGATTTTTTAATGAAAGTTGGGGGATGAAAATAATTTACACCCTTTAAAAATATGTCAAACTTTTCAAGTAATCATTTAAACATCTTAAGTTAGCACAAATGTGTCTAGTGGACACTTACATCTTTAATCCTCCTCTCTCGTTCTTCTCCATTTTTTTTTTTTTAAATTCCTCTACACCCATCATGATAAATTCTTTTTTGCAAGTAACCTACTCTTAATATGGCTTAATTCTTCCATTTTTGCTATCTCTTTCATTTTAAAAAACAAATATTTGAAAGAATGCAAAAGAACAAATATAGACATTGACTATATAAAATTAAACTAGTAAACAATTTTTTTTTCTCTATGTAATTTGCAATTTCAATCACAAGAGTGATATTGTAGGAGAAAAGTTGGGAAGAAGAAAAAGGGGAAAGAGGGTGTGGTTCTATTTTGAATAAACAAATTATAATTTCTTTAAGAAAGTAAAAAATTATTTTAAAAATTATACGTGTCATTCACTAATTTTTCAACGTGCATGACATCAGCAAGTGGAGTTCATGTGTGAGATAGATATTCATGAGAACATTTCTATTAATAGCTGAGGTATTTGTATGATCACTTGGTAAGTTTAAGTGTCAAACTGTCACTTCGGACCAAGTTTGAATGTATGTCTGTGTATTTCACTAAGGTCGTTTGGTAGAGTTTATTAAAAACTTAATGTATGTATTAATTTAATGTGTATTATTAATACCTTATTTGGTATACTTTTGCATCTTATGTATAACTAATGCTTGCAATAGTTATACACTCTATTGTGTATTAAGGTATGCATTACTAATATCTCAAAATTTATGGTATTAGCAATGCAATGGATTCAATACATACATTAACATGATTAAAGACACTATTATCCTTCAAAAAAAATTTTACATCCTTTCCAACATATATATGGGGGATATTTTTGTAAATTTTTTTATTTTAAAAATTATTTAATTCATGTTATTTTTAATACATCAAATCAAACACAGCATAAGAAAAATATAAGCATAACTAATGCAAGAATAGCTAACACAAACATTATTAATACAAGCAATACTAATACACCATATTTTTCATTATTCTTATAAACTCTACCAAATGACTCCTAAGTGAAATTTAAATATACACATAAGTAGTATACATACACATGCATACATTAATAATAAAAAAATAATATAAAAATAAGATCAGGATCGGATCAAAGGACACAGCAAGGGTGTCACAGAGAAGCTTACGAAGCTGCAGAGCATTGGAAAAAGTGGAGATGCAAGTAGGGATGTACAAACCAAATCGTCAAATCAAATCGAAGAATCAAACTAAATCAAGAAAACAAATTGACTTATAGTTTGATTTGACGTTTGAAAAAAAATCTGATCATTCTTGATTTTGTTTGGTGTTAACAAAAAAAAAGTCAAACCAAACTCAAATCAACCCCAAATCAAACCAACATAATATATATATATGTGTATATTTATGTATATAATTTAACTTTTTATACATAAAATATTAATTATAATCTACTTTTTAAACACCTTTTCAATTAGTTTAATTAATTTTCAATATTTAGAAAGTAGATGTATATATATATATATATATATATTCATATTTTGGTCTTTAAATTATAATATTTATCCATTAATTGCTAATAAAATGATCCAAAATCCAATATAAACTTTAAGCCTAAACTTTTCACTCTTCATCTTATTTTTTAATATCAAGAGAATTTTTTGCTTCTCAATTTTTCATAATTGTGGTTTTTCATTAGCACATGAATGAAAACATACTTGATCTAAACTTCAATCACAATATAATTGTAAAAAATAAAGATTATAAAAAAAATTGATAAAAAACAAAAAAATAAAAAAAACCGAAAAACCGACTAAAACCTAAACCAAAAAAATAAATTTTATGTTGGTTTGATTTGGTTTATAGTTTTAATAAACCGATATAATTGGTTTATTTTTTTTCAATAGAAAACCAAACCAATCCGACCTATGTACACCCCTAGATGCAACAGACCAGGAAATTGCATGTCATAGACTCAACTATTGATGACTTTAGATATTTGATCCCAATAAGAAATGTCTTTAAACAATAATCTTCTTTACTTTTTAAGTAAAGTACAAATACTATTTTGCCCTCTACACCTCAAATATATTTTTAACTTTCCAGACTCATTTGTCTCTCAAATTTTATTTTTTATTATTTTCACTTTTTTATTTTTCCCTTCAATTTTATTATTCTATTTTTTATTATTTTTACTTTTATTTTTTTCTTTAATTTTACTGTCATATTGTAATTCATTTGTCTGAACCTTTATTTTTTTCTCTTTTTACTTTTTTTTCTCAAGCATTATCTATTTCTTTTTTTTCCTTTTTTTAATTCATTTGTCTTTAACCTTTATTTTTCTTTTATTTTGGTTTTTATCAGTTCTCTTTTTTTTCCTTTATTTTTCTCGAACTTTATTTTTATTTTTTCCTCTCAATTTTTTTTAATTCTTCGCTTTTTTATTATTCTTTATTTATTTTTTCTTTCCTTTTTTTTCTCAATCTTTTTTTTATTTCTCTATTTTGTTTGATCGTTTTTTCTTTTTACTCAACTTCTATTATATTTTGCTAATAATTAAAAAAATGAATAATCCGCAAAGAGATCTTTTTTTTTACATCAAAACAAACTTAAGGGTATGAATTGTTGTTACGAAGTTCTTTGAAATTTTTTTAGATAAGTCGTGTCTCTAAGGCGAGAGTTGTAGAATAGCTAATAAATAAATACATAACGTGGTAGAGTCAACTCTTGCCCATGAGGAATAATTTATTATTTGAAATTCCTTGAGCTAAGTCTTGCCTCTAAGGCAAGAGTTGTAGAACTTCTCATAAATGAAGACATAATATTGTGATGTTAACTCTTGCTCGTGGGATATAATTTATAGTTTGAAAGTCTTTGAGCTAAGTCTTATCTCTAAGGCAAGAGTTGTAGAACATCTCATAAATGAAAACATAACGTGGTAGTGTCACCTCCTGCCCATGGGGCATAATTTGTAGTTTGAATTAAAGTCTTTGAGCTAAGTCTTGCCTCTAAGGCAAGAGTTGTAGAACATCTTATAAATAAAGACATAACGTGGTAATATCAACTCTTGCCCGTGAGGCATAATTTGTAGTTTGAAAGTCTTTGAGCTAAGTCTTTCCTCTAAGGCAAGAGTTGTAGAACATCTCATAAATGAAAACATAACGTGGTAGTGTTAACTCTTGCCCCCGGGGCATAATTTGTAGTTTGAAAGTCTTTGAGTTAAGTCTTGCCTCTAAGGCAAGAGTGAGCTGTAGAACATATCATAAATAAAGACATAATGTGGTAGTGTTAACTCTTGCCCGCGGGACATAATTTGTAGTTTTAAAGTCCTTGAGCTAAGTCTTGCCTCTAGGGCAATAATTGTAGAACATCTCATAAATGAAAACATAACGTGGTAGAGTCAACTTTTATCCGTGGAGCATAATTTGTTGTTTGAAAGTCTTTGAGCTAATTAAGTCTTGCCTCTAAGGCAATAATTATAGAACATCTTATAAATGAAAACATACCATTGTAGAGTTAACTTTTGCCCGTGGGACATAATTTGTAGTTTGAAAGTCCTTGAGCTAAGTCTTGCCTCTAAGGTAATAGTTGTAGAGCATCTCATAAATGAAAACATAATGTGGTAAAGTTAACTCTTGCCCGTGGGGAATAATTTGTAGTTTGAAAGTCCTTAAGCTAAGTCTTGCCTCTAAGGCAATAATTGTAGAACATTTCATAAATGAAAATATAACGTGATAGAGTCACCTCTTGCCCATGGGACATAATTTGTTGTTTGAAAGTCCTTAGCTAAGTCTTGCCTCTAAGGCAATAGTTGTAGAACATCCCATAAATGAAAACATAACGTGGTAGAGTCAATTCTTGCCCGTGGGGCATAATTTGTTGTTTGAAAGTCCTTGAGCTAAGTCTTGCCTCTAAGACAATAGTTGTAAAACATCTCATAAATGAAAACATAACGTGATAGAGTCAACTCTTACTCGTGGGACATAATTTGTAGTTTAAAAATCTTTGAGCTAAATCTTGTCTCTAAGGCAATAGTTGTAGAACATCTCATAAATAAAAATATAACGTGGTAGAGTCAACTCTTGCCCGGAGAAAATAATTTATTGTTTGAAAGTCCCTGAACTAAGTCTTGCCTCTAAGGTAAGAGTTATAAAATATCTCATAAATGAAAATACAATGTGGTAGTGTCAACTCTTAACCATGAAACATAACTTCTTGTTTGAAAGTCATAAGTCTTGCCTCTACAATGTAGTAGTGTTAAATCTTACCCATGAAACATAACTTGTTGTTCGAAAGTCATAAGTCTTGCCTTTATAATGTAATAGTGTCAACTTTTGCTAGTGAGATGTAACTTGAATGGAAGAAATCAAAGAAAAGAACAAAAATTATTAAAAATTACGAAAAAAGAAGAAAATGAAGAAAAATATTAAAAAAATAAAAATCAAAGAAAATGTACAAGTTGAGAGAGAATAGGAAAAAAAATAAAGATTGATAAAAAAAAAAAAGATTAAATAAAAATAAAGGTCGAGAATTTTTTTTTTTAAAAAAGAAAAAATAAAAATCAAAGAAAATAAAAAGAATATTTTTTTTATAAAAGTAGATGTTGAGAGGTGTAAAGAAAAAAAATAAGGATTGAGAAAATTAAAAAGAACAAAAAAAAGAAGAAAGAAAAATAAAAAGGAAAAATAATATAATAATAAAAAAAGAAATTGAGAGGAAAAAAGTAAAAAAGTAAGGGTCGAGAAAAATTAAAAATAAAAAGAGAACATAAAAAATAAAAATTAAAGTAAAATAAAAAAGAGAAAAAAAATAAAAGTTGAAAGATATAAATATAAAGTTCTTATCCGTTATGAGAATCATTTATATAATTTACTCCATTAATAGGGTAATTTTATCTAAAAAATATTAATTAATAGGTAAAAACTATTTTAAAGAATTTTTTTTATTTGAAGCTAAAATTAGAAAGCTAAATTAATGTGGATCTATTTTTGAGATTTACTCGGATAAATTTAAAAAAAGGGGGGACACTGACTTCGGCCGGTCAGATCATTAATCATGGAAGGAAGGGTACCCCGAAGTCAGTCAACCAATCAATTGGACCAATAATGGTGGCTTCCAAACCCTAGCAATAGCAACTTCGGGAGAAGTGCAGTGGGGGAAAATAGGAGGTTAAGAATGATGAAAGATGACATGAGGGAAACAACGAAAATCCCTGTAAATTTCCATTAGAAGTTGGATCTAACTCAAACGTACAGAAATTCAAACATGGAGCACCTTGTTTGGAGGCAACAACCTTGTTGCCCAAGGGATAACCTTGAATTAGTGTGGAGCCAATTATACAATATTGGAAAAAGGTTATAAAGTTGGATGTACTAGAGATTGAAAAGGAGAATAGTAAATGGAAGCTTAATAGTGTTTGTTGTTGGATATGACTTGACGATTGGTGCAATAGAGAGATTTATTGCTTCAAGCTAGAGTATTGTTACTAAACCAAAGGTGTTCTACCATAATGATGGGTACTTTTTGGTGAGGTTAAATTCATATGGGTATTTTTTGGTGAGGTTAAAGTCAATTGGTTACTTTTTAGTGAGGTTAAATTCAGTGGAGGATCGAGATGAGGTATTATACTCTGGACCATACATAGTAGGGAATGGACCAATAATTCTTAAAGTATGATCAGTTGATTTTGATTTTAAAACTCGGGTGCTGCAAACCATTCTCGTTTGGGCCAAACTTCCCAATCTACCTACTAGTTTTTGGGGTTAAATTCACTTAGTGGGATTGGTAATGTCCTGGGAATGCCACTATTTATTGATGAATTTACAACGAAGGTCGATAGGATATCTTATGCTCGTATCCTAGTGAAGGTAGATACAACAAAGAGGCTCCTGGATGTAATCTAGGTGCTTCATCCCAATAGGAGGATGCTAGAATAGAAGGTCGAATATGATTGGGTACCAGTTTTTTCCCCAACCGATTTGATTGTTGGTCACATATGCTGACCAAAACCATAGAAACCACCAGCACCAAAAAGAGCAGATCCAAGTGTGGTTAAAGCATGGTAAATACTTAAGGATACACCAGTGAAGATCAAGGATAATAAGGAGATTAAAAGGAAACAAGCTGCTCAAACAAAGGGAAAAATACAAGTAGCTAACATATAGGATAGGAGTGAGCAACAATGGACACATGTTGGTGAAAAGGCCACAATAAAGAGAACTACTCAATTGACTATTTCTGAAGTAGTTGAAACTAGGGGTGGGCGTTTGGTACTTCAGTTTGGGTTCGGTTTTTTTATTTTGATTTTTTCGATTTTGAAATTATAAGAACCAAAAGCCAAACCGAATTTGTTTGGTTCGGTTCGGTTGGGTTTATATAATTTTCGGTTCGTTTTTATTGCGGTTTAATAATTTTAATTTTTCGATTTTGGACTTGTTTAATGGGCTACGTAATATTTATAAATTGGGCTACTGGACAGCCAGACAGGTATACAACTAATAAGTAATAACACCAGTTTACAAATTGAAGGAATGGAGATGATTAGGTATATACAGAAAATAAAATATGTACATGGACAAATCAGTGTAATATAGATATATTAATTTAATAAAAGGAAATTTGCCTTCTGGAATGAAATCAATTTACTGATTTAGGGCCTTTTGAAATATATATTAATTTAATAATATAGACATATTAGTGTATATTATTATATTATATAAAGGGCCTCTTAAAAGTTAAATATATATTATATAATTAAAAAAAGTATATTAAAAATTTTGGTTTAAACCGAAAAATCGAATTATGTGAACCTAAAACCCGTAACCCGAATCGAAATACTGATTTTTTTTTTTTTAAAACCAAACCCGAACCAAAGAATCGAACCCAAAAAAACCGAACTGATTCGGTTCGATTCGATTCGGTATTTCGATTTTTCGGTATTTATGCCCACCCCTAGCTAAAACTGAACATGAGTTTGGCATTCTCTGAATCAAGTAAGACTCGAGCTTGTAATGAGAAAGCAAGAGAAGGACATCAACTGGACACTAGACCTTTCATAACACATGAATGCAGTTAGCCACGTGGAATATTACATGTCTCAATAAGAGCTATAAGCAAGTAGAGAGCTTAGTAGATTTTAAAAAATAAGCAGATTGCAATTATAGCAATCATAGAGCATAAAACAAAGCACGAGGATAGTATCAAGAGGGTAGTGACTAAAGTAGCTAGAGGATGGGAGTTGTTCACAATCTACACTTAAGCAACAAGAGAAGGTTGTTAGTACTCTGGGATCCTAAACTGGTGTACTTTACAATGACATACACATTAATATGTTGTATCTATAGGTTCACCAATGTTCATAGGTTGGGGTGGAGAATTAATATATCATTTGTGTATGGTCTGCATAGTGTTGATACCAGAGTAAGCTTATGGGAAAAGCTAAATAATATGGTAGGAAACCAATAACGGCCATGGATTAGCATGGGGGATTTTAACACCCCAATAGTTAATGATAAAACATGAGGGAACCCAATTCTTGATGCTGAGGTGAGGGATTTTAATGAGTTCTTGCTGGAAGCATCCACAACTTCCATGAAGTCTGTAGGCAGGTGGTTTACATGGTCAAATGGACATATATGTAGTCGGATCGACTGGGCAATTGTTGATGTAGTTTGGATGATGTAACTTCCACTAATAGAGGTACATATCTTGGATCCTGGGTGCTTAGATCATTCTCCTTTACGTATCCAGTTGGATGCTAATGTTGAATCTGATCAAAAGACTTTTAAATTCCTCAATTTCTTAGCTAAGAATATTGATTTCAAGAAGGAAATACAGCTGGCTTGAAAGCATAATAATGGTCCAATTATGAAGTGTGGTAAAGTTAAAATGTGCAAAACCGAGGCTCAAGAAGCTTAACACAAATGAATATAGGTAGTCTGGGAAAGTAGTTCACAAGTAGAGAGATAAGTTCAAAGCAAGTTAAGGGATCACCACCAATATTTTACCTTATTTGACTATGAGAAATTTATCAAGGAACAACAGGAAAAATGAAGTAACATAGAGGAACGTATTTGAAGGTAAAATTCTCGAGTGCATACTTAAATTAGGGAAATCCAACTCTGCTTATTTCCTTGCTAGTTTAAAGAATAGACAAGGCCAAAAAAGCATTCAATGTCTTCGAAATGCTCAAGAGGACTGGATAAGAACCAATGATGGTATTCACAAAGAGATACTCAAATTCTATAAGTAATTGCTTGGTAGTGCTGCAGAGCAGCTCCCAACAGTCAATACGAGTGTCATAAAGGAGGGTAGATGCCTTGACAGACAACAACTTAAAATCAATGCTTCGGTGATTTCTGAAGAAATCCTTGTAGTACTTGAGGAAATAGATGAGTTAAAAGCACTGGGTGTGATGGATATAATGCTTTAATTATCAAGGAGGCCTGATATGTGAATGGGATTGGGAAGGATGTGATTAAGCCTGTCCAAGATTTCTTCATAGTAGTATAAACTATACCATTATTACCATCATTTCTAAAGTTTTAAATATGTATAAGGTAACTGAATTTCGACCAATATCTTATTGTACAATGCTTGATAAACTGATATCTAAATTGATTACTAGTAGAATGCATAGTGTTATGGACCATTGAGTTGATAATAGATAGTCAACCTTTGTACCAAGATAGATTACTATATATAATATCATTATGAGCCGCGAGCTAGCTAAGGTATTTGAGAGGAAAGTTGTCTCACCAAGGTGTATGCTTAAAGTAGACATGAGAAAAGCTTACGACTCAATGGAATAGCCTTATCTGAAACAAATATTGAGATTTTTGAATTGACACGAGGCATTCATAAACTGGATCATTGTATGCATTGAAACAATAACTCATTCAACATCCATCGATAGATAACTTACCACTCCATTCCAGGCAAAAAAGGGTTTAAGGAAGGGTGACCCCGTGTCACCTTACTTATTTGTATTTGTCAGGGCGTATTTGCTTAGAGTATTGAAAAAGTTGATCAGTATGCCAGAGTTTAAGTTTCTATCAAAGTGGAAAAAGCTAAACCTTGTTTAGTTGGTCTTTGCTAATGATTTACTTAATGTTTTTGTAGGGGTGACTTAGGCTCTATACAACGGCTCTATTCTTACTTCAATAGATTTTCTTCTGCCTCACGTTTGAAAGCAAATATTGAAAAAGTTCATTCTACTTTAGAGGTGGACCAAGTAATTCAAGATGAGACAATTTACTGCCTAGGATTCTCAAAAAGGAAAATGCCCTTTAGATACCTTGGGTTTTATTTAAGCACAAGAAAGACTACTATAGCTTAATACAAGCAATTATTGAACAAGATAATGGGGAAAATCGCCTTCTGAACTGTAAAATTCCTACTATATCCAGGGTGATTACAGTTGATTAAGTCAGTATCATTAGTCTTCAAGTCCTCTGGTCTCATGTATTTATGATCCCTAAAATAATTTTGTCAACTATTGACGGCTTATGTCGAAGATTCATGTGGACGGGTGGGATTGACATGTAAAAAAGAAGGCCTTAGTAGCATGGGAGGAGTTGAATTAGCCTTAATCTGCTGGCCCTGAATGCACTGCATGTTTAGCATTGGAACATAACTACAATTGCTAAATTATTATGAAATCTATGTAAAAAGAAAGATACTCTATGAGTGCAGTGGGTGCATAGTTACCACATAAAAGGACAAACAGTTTCGGAGGTCCAGATTCCTCATGCACCATGGGTGATAGAAAAGATATGATGTAGTCCAGATGCCAACTTTTTTCATCAAGCAGTTATATAAACAGTTTAGGGGAAATTACCAAAAGGTGGATTACATGAGACTTTTCTTCAACAATTTAGGTGCCTCAAAGTGGTGTGTCATCTTTTATTTAGCCATGAAGACTAGACTTATGACAAGAGATAAAGTGGCTAAATGGAGTAGTATTGATGATCTCAGATGTCCATTATGTAAAGAATTTGATGATTATAAAGCACTTATTTTTTATTTGCCCATATTCCTCTAGGGTCTGGGAGAAAATCTTAACATGACGAGATTAGAAGGTAACCTATAACGTGGACTAAATAACTAAAATGAATCGTCCAGCATGCCAAAGGGACGGGCATGACTACTGAAGTATATGGAATGGCATTGGGTTGTTGTATTTATAAAATATGGATGGAAAGGAACAATGGGGTATTTCAACAACAAAAGGTTGATGCATCCATCTTGGTCAAGTAGACTATACAAGAAATACATAGACATGGCATTGAACATCCTTGGCTATGTAGCGACTATCTTGCTTGAACGTTTATCCTTAGTATTGTATGTTATGAGTGATAGCTGGTAGGAAGGGAAGAGGCTGAGCAGATGCAACTTTGGGGTTTTTCATTGTTGTCACCTTTCAACTTGTTTTGGATGATCATTTGGTAAATAAAATCTTTACTTACCACTATATAAATTCTTTTAAGGAAAAAATTGGGGAGGGGAAGGAAATATAGAGGAGGTGATCATACAAGGCGGGAGAATCAAACATTCACAAACAAGATAAAAACTTAAGGAGTCAATTGAGCTATTACAATTCTCCAATTAAATTTATATTGTTATTCCATATTTAAGGATAATAATATCTAACATAATTCATAAAAAATTATATTTAAAAAAATTATGTAAAAGGATAAAAATATATATACAGTTCTCCAGGGACCAAATGATAACACATGAGTTAAGTAATTGAAGTTGAATTCTTTTTATAAAATGAAAGGTATGAAAATGTCTAGACAGCTAAACAACAATTTTCATATGAGAATTTTTTTTTGCCAGTAGAAAATTAAGTTATTCACTTAAAATACTTCTTTTAAAATTTATATTTAAGAAGTATGGAGATTCTTTTAATTTATTCATGTTTGATTCGAACTATGAATTAAGAAATTTCTTAAAGAAAATATTTTTCTCTTTAATAAATTTTATGCATAAAATATTAGATTAGTCGAGACAGTAAATATCAAATACCATATGATTGATTACCTTTTTAAAAATTGGAAACTCAGCTTTACTAAGAATTTCTTCTACTCCCATAGGAATTTCACCTTTTTCACATATAGAATCTGATTTATCAGTAAGGTCATTCTTGTCATGTAGAAATCCTAGAACCTCAAATCCTACAAAAAGAAGAGAAATTGACATCATATGATTTGCTAATAACATGCATCATGAAACATTAATAGATATAATAATGAAAAAATTATATAAAAGTGCGTCCAACAATGTTATATTACAAAATATAGTTCACTGTACATTATTTCTTCCGTTCCACAATAAGTTAATTGTTAGATTTTGGCACACATATTAAGAAAAAAAAGCAAAGACATAAATTTATGTTCCACAATAATGTTTTTTCTTTTATTGTTTCCCATCTTATATCAGTAAAGAAATAAGTTTTGAACCTAAGTCAACCTTAAGTTAGTTGAAGAGGTGAGGTTGTCCAAATCATATTAAAGAAATCATGCATTCCTTAAAGGGTCGATGTGAAACTCTTCATACACACATACCCCTCATGTCCAGGATTGTCCTGGACATTCTGGTACATGAGCATTTTAATATAGGGTCTCAACATCAGAAAATTAGACTTAGGATAAGTTCTACTTGGATACTAGGTAAAAAATGAATTTTGCGCCTAACTTAACTCTATAAGTTAGGTTAGAATCGTAGGTAATGATTGTCCAAGTTAAAGTTATAGGTAAATAAATAAGGTGTTCTACCAACACAAGGCTTAATTCTTTGCATGAAAAGTCCACCCTTATTCCCTTAAAAGGCCAATGTAAAACCCTACATACACAATCAACCACATTATATTATGATTAAATTTGAATTCGCTCATTGCAATGCCGATTTTTGAAGGTGGAGGTCCAACAAGATTTTTTTTTCTCATTCCAAAAGACGCAAATTCAAGACTTTTTATTATAAATGAATAGATCTCAATCATCCCCTACCACTGATATCAATGATTTTTCCAACTTGCTTTGTAGTAAGTAGTAAAACAGGAAAAAAAAATAGTTCAAACTTAGATCAGCTGCGTCTAGAATAATAACTTTGAAAAAGAAATTTTTAAAATCATTTTTCTGTAATAGTTAACATTTTTTTATTCTTCACTAAGAGCTTCCATCTCTTTTGCATCCTTGATGACTCAACTCACAACCTTCAGGTTGGAAGTGAAGAATGCTTACTATCCAAGAATAGTGTGTTTTGATATCTATAAGTTGTACTCAACTAAAAAAGAATGATACGTTAATCGGTTCTAAAAAAAATAGTACATCTCTAAAAGAACAATTAGACTTGAATTGTCCATCTAATCTTTAATGAAAATATTTTTATAACTACAAAATTTTTAATTTTAAAAGAGAAATTTTAAAATTCACACGATCTTCTAATTGTGATGGCATATTTAAAATCACAACAACAATAATATCGTACTCGGTAAAATTTCACTCTAGAGGATAGTGTATACATAAAATTTATCGTGACCTTGTAGATGTTAGGAGACTGTTTTCGGAAGACCCTCAACTCAAATAGCACATATTAAAGTAGATTTTAAAGAAGAAGATAGAAGTTATGAAGACATTGCAAATAATAAGTAAAACACTCTAGTGCATACAAAGAAAAGGAACAATAACCACAATGAAATAAAATGACGTACTAATAGGAATCGAGACACCATAATCTATGAGAATGGTGCTAATATTACTGGTAAGCAAGGCGACATTTATCTCATTGGACAACGAGACGTTGCTTAACCACCTACTAATTTATCACCCTAATCTTTGACCTTCATAACTTTCTATGTAAGATAATAAGCTCATTAAGCTAGAGATGCATCATGCATGTCCTATCTAATTACCTCTCTCAATGGTTCAGCAAATTTCCTTTTTTCTTTAACTTTTGTGTTCGTCAAATTCCATATAGCACATGGATGTTGTTAATGTTTAATTTTCATAAATGACAACTGTGTAGAAAATGATTTGGAGCTTTCAAAATTGAAATTCAATCAATCAAGGAATAAATAAAGAAGCTATTCTCAATCAAATATTCCTCAAATCAAAAAAGAAGCATGCCCATATTCATTAGGGAAAATAGATCTCCCAAATCAGTCAAAGTCAATCAACACTTCTTTAAAATTTAAAAAATCCTGCGTGAAAGGAAAGGAATCACCAGTCAAGGGATCATAATTAATGGTCCAACCTTATTCATGAAAACAAATATTTTATATTCAATTTTCAAGGATCAAATCTCTTTGGCTACCTTTCATTCTTGGGTTGCCTTTCATTCTAACATCTTCCAATAACTTAATATTAGCCCTCTCTATATAAAGACATGGAAGATCAAGATAAAACTTGTATTCTTCATAAGTTTGTTGTGAATCATGAAAAAAGAGGAGAGAAAAAATATAGTTGGTGAGGCACTGTATCAAAAGAAAGAAAAGAATAGAGTGCAAGTATAAATCAAAAGCTATACTAAAATCTTGTAATACTTTATTTACTATAAAGAGCCAGTGAAATTCCTTGCGACCCAAGAATTCTAAAGTAAGACCTATTCTGGATTTCCACTGGTATAAAATATTTGGTTTCAAGTTTATTTTTCAACATTTTTATCATAGTAATTGTTTTGCTTTCTCAATACTGTTCTGACAGTTGACTAACTGATATAGTAAGTTGACTATGAAATTAAAAATTCACCCCCTCCCTTACTACTTTCAATTAGTATCAAAACCTAGATTCACGCATATTTGCCTGACAACAAAGTGAGAAAAGGTTATGACTCAAACTGATGCTGGAACACTATTCTCAGAAGGTACATCTCAAATCAGACCTCCCTACTCAATAGGAAACATTTCTCCTATTGGAATATAAGAATGGAACAACAAAAACATACCAATGCATCCCTACAAAGTGGGGTTTGGAGACGGTAAAGTGTACGCAATCCATACTACTATATCAGATCAAGCAGAGAGACTATTTTCGATAGATATCCGACTGAGAAAAAAATAACAGTATAACAAATATAAAAACAAGCAATAAAATTGGATAACACGCTATTATATAATAAAAGAAACAAGACACTCACAGAGTAATACTATAAACTATCTATCTGAAATCACAAACATCTCCAAAATACTACGAACAAAAAACTATAGACATACGCAATATACTATGACTACAGGAACAACTAAAAACAAGCACCCATTCGTACTAGGACACACTCCTAACTACTAATCATTTATTCTTATTCAATCCTCCATACCTTCTTATCAAGGATCATGTCCTCCTTAAGTGTAACTATTCTATATCATGACTAATCACCTCCGTCTAATATTTTTTTGGTCTACCTCTACCCTACCTAAAATCATCCATATCCAATATCTCATATCTCTTTACTGGATTATCCGTGCACTTCCTCATCATATGCTCAAACCATCTCAACATCATTTTCTCATCTTATTTTCACTAAATTCACTCCTACCTTTTCTCGAATAATCTCATTTTTAACCCTATCTCTCCTAGTAAGTCTGCACATCTATCTTAATATCTTTATATTTCTACCTTCAACTTTTAGATGTGGGAGTTCTTGACTTAACAACACTCTTCATTATACAACATATCTGATCGGACTACCACTTTAAAGAACTCGTCCTTAAGATTAGGGGGCACCTTCCTATCACACAAGACTCCTGAAGTGAGCCTCTATTTCATAAATTCTTATGATGTGAAGGTATGGAGAGTAATAAAACTTGGTTATCTTCTAATTATTGCTTCAAACAAAGATAGAAAGATATTAGATGATGGTCAAGCATCAATTGAAAAGATCCCAACTTTGGAGGACTACACTGATGAATGAATAAAGATCACTCAAATTAATTCAAATGTAAAAAATATATTGTACAATGCTATCAGTGGTTAAGAATATGAGAAGACCTCATGTTGTGATACTTATAAGGAAATATAGGGCAAATTAGAAGTTATATATAAAGGAGCTAAAAAGGTTAAGCCAAATTTTGTAAGTTAGTTGGGTTACGAATATGAACTTCTAAGATGAAGCAGGAAAAACTTATCTTGTATCAAATCACATCACCAGGATTCTCAAAACTCTATCACCTCAATGGATTTCTAAAGTAGTGTCTCTTGAAAGCACGAATCTACGCAAAATAACCTATAATGAAGTGAGAGGAGATCTCGTTGCCTAGAAGGATCAATTACAAGATGTTAAAAAGGAAATTATTGACTTTAAAGCTACAAATGATGAAGAAAAAGATGACTCCTTATGTGAATATGAACTTTCTCTTATCATTAGAACAGTGGTTGATAACTACTTTGTATCTAGGAATCAAAGAAGAGGAAAATCGAACTACTCAAGAGGAAAGCAAACCACTAAGTACAAAAATATAAATTAAAATACTACAACTATGAACGATATGGCCATATTGCTTATGACTGTCTAGAAGCAAAAAGAGGACCCTCGAAAGAAAGTTAAAAGGCTTTAGTAATTGAGGTTATTAAAATCACTCTAAAAATGATAATGAGAATATTGGAGATGTCTGCTTCATGGCCATCAGGAAATCCAACCAGGTAAGGACTGAATCTTGCAATGAATTCTTTAATATACAAAGTTTATTAGATCATTCCATAGTTGATTTAAATAAAGTTCATTATGAAAATAGAACTTTGTTAAAAGAAAGAAGAGACTAGAAAGTCAGATTTGAAGTTTGTGAAAATGAAAAGTTTTTTTTCAAGAAAGAATGAATAACTTAAAGATTAAAATCAATAGTTCTCAAAAAATTTTCAGTCATAATATTGTCAAATCAAATAAGTCGACTGATTCTTTAAAGTCAGCTGACAAAAAATGTGATAATGGTAGATCTACTTATGATAACAAATATTATAGTTCTGAAGAGTCTCAACGATCAACTAACTCTAAAATGTCAATCAGAGTAACTAATCACAGTCATAATACTTATCAAAGAAACTCGACCATTAAAAAATACTCTCGTCTTTCATGTTTTCATTGTGACAAATTTGATGATAGATATTATAATTGCAAATTCCGTTCTAGAAATCTTGGTAAATGATTTTTATGACAAAAAAAATTAAATCTACTAATCCAAGTACTAGCTCCAAGGGAACCAAGAATGCTTGAGTACCAAAAAATTATGTGATATATTTATTTTATAGGAACAATACTATAAATTCTAATGGAAAATGACATCTTGATAATGCGTGTTCAAATCACATAATAGGTAACAAAATTTTATTTAAATCTATTGCTAACTATAATGAAAGAGATATTAGCTTTGCAAACAATTTCAAAAGTAGAGTAATAGATATTGATACTATATCTTTTAATGAATCATGTGATGTTACTAACGTTTACCTTATCAAAAGCTTGAAGTACAAAATAATAAGTCAGCCATGTGATTCTGGTTTAGAGGTAAGGTTTAAAAAAGGATTGATGTAAAAATGAAAAGCTTGGAAAACTTTTTCTCCCTGAAAATAGACACAAAAATGTATATGTTTTGGACTCTATCAAAAAGACATAAAATCACATCTATTTGGTCTCTATATCAGAAGAACCATGGATTTGAAATAAGAAGATAGGTCATGCAACCATAAGACTCATTGAAAATTTAGCCAAACATGAGTTCGCTACTGAAATTTCTAAATTGGATTACAAAAAAACTCATATTTGTTTTGTTTGTCAACTTGATAAGCAAATTAGAAATTCTTTTTCTATCAAAGATATTATTTCTATTACTAAATCATTGTAGCTCCATTACATAGATCTCTTTGGTCCTACTAGAACTGCTAACATTAGAGGTAAAAGGTATGTCTCTGTTATTATTGATCATTATTCTCATTTTATCAGGTTATATTTTTTCTAACAATGACGACACTTTGATGAATTTTAAAGTTTTCTATGAAAAAGTCCAAAGGAACAAAGGTTACTATATTTTTGCTATAATGATCATGGAAGATAGAGAACAAATGCTTTGAAGCATTTTGTAATAGTCAAGGCTATATCAAAATTTTTCTGCTCTAAAATCTCCTCTGCAAAATAGAGTTGTGAAACACAAAAATAGAACTCATCAAGACATGACAATTATTTGTGAACACTTTCTACCTCATAGATTTTGGACAAAAGCTATAAGTACTGCTTGTCATATTTTTAAATAAGTGCCTTATTAGATCAATTCTGAAGAAAGCTACTTATGAACCGTTGAATAATAAGAAATCCAACATTGGATACTTTCGTCCTTTTGGATGAAATATTTTGTTAAAAATTATGGTACGAACAACATTGATAAGTTTGATCCTTGAAGTGATGAAGGTATATTCATGAAATACTTTAGCTCTAGTAGATATTACAGAGTTTTTAATAAATATATTCGTTTCATTGAAGAATCTTTTCATATTATCTTTGATTGCTTTAATCGTATTTTAGAAAATATTAATAGTACAAATGATGAGGATGAATAGGACAAAACAACAAAAGATACTTCCACCAAAGTCGACTGTCACTATTGATGATCAATTTGCAATAGAAACTATTCCAAATGAATAGACAAGAAATCCTAAATATCCAAATAAGTTCATCCTTAGAAATCCTCATCCTTAGAAATCCCAATGAAGGAACGAAAACAAGAGCCTTCAGAAAAAAAAGTGCAAATGTTTTCCTTATATCTCAACTTGAATCAAAGAAGATAAATAAGGCCTTAAATTATAAAAACTAAGTTAGAACAACGGCAAAAAAGCTTGAACAATTTGATAAAAATAATTTATGGACTCTGATTTCAAAATCAGAAAACACTTTCATTATTGACATTAAATGGATCTTCAAAAATAAGATAAAAAATCAGAGGATGGTTCAAAATAAATCTTGTCTAGTCATCAAGGCTACTCGCAATAAGAGTCGACTATGATGAAACATTTGCACCAATAGCAAGGGTACAGTTCATTTGGATCTTAGTTGCATATGCTTCTTATAAAGATTTTAAATTTTTTCAAGTAAATATCAAAAGTGATTTTTAAATGACTTTATTAAGGAACAAGTTTTTGTAAAAAAACTCCCAGTTTTGAAAACCTCAAATTTTCTTACCATGTCTTTACACTATCAAAAGACATTTATGGTTTAAAATATACACATCGAACTTGATACAATAGATTATATAATTTTTTAATTGATCATAATTTTACATGAGAAAAAATTGACACTACTTTTTTTATAAAAAAGAACTTGTTCTTAAAATTTTTTATTCAAATTTATGTTGATGATATTGTTTTTTAAAGTACTAATGCTAAATTATGTAAGGAATTCTTTGAGTTAATGCAAATAAAATTCAAAATGAGTATGATGAGTAAGTTAACATTCTTTTTGAGACTACAAATATATTAATCAACTAAAGAATATTTTATTTGCCAAAGTAAGTACACCAAAAGAACTTATTCATAAGTTTGGCATGACTAATGCTAAATCTACTAGTACTTTAATAAGATCCATATGTATTCTTAAGCTAATGATGAAGGTAAGGTTGTTGATGAGACTAGGTATCACGGTTTGCTAGACTCACTCCTATATCTTACAGCCAGTCGATCAGATATTCTGTTTAGTATCTGTAAATGTGCTAGATTTTAGTCGGCTCTCAAAGAATTTCATTTGACTACAATCAAATGCATCATCAAATATCTCATTGAAATTGTATCTTATAAACTATGGTATTCTAAATCTAATAATTTTGAGCTAAAAATATTTTCATTAGCTATGTAATTATTATTTATGCTTTAAATCTATAAAAAAAATTTGATAATTTTTGTGCTATCTGTTTATCTAAAACTCATGTGCATTATTTTAGATCAAAGCATATTGATATTAAACATCATTTTATTAGGAATAATATCTTAAAAGGAGACATTTAACTATCTTTTGTTAGAACTAATTGTCAATTAACAGAAATTTTTACAAAACCCTTGTTGGAAGAAAGATTTTATTTCCTTCGAAAATCTCTTGGAGTTTTAACTAAAACATTTTAAAAGATTCATCTTGATTTTCTTGTCATTTCATTTATCGTTAAGTACCTGTATTTATTACCTTTCATTGATTGATGTACTTGACATTATGATTTCTCTTTTTTGATTTCAGACACACGCCTTTTTAGCATATTATTATAACCACTCTTCATTTACCCTTCTAAACTTTCTATTCACAATCGTTACACATTTTTTTCCTTTCATTGCTTTATCTTTTTCTCTCTTTTATTATATATTGTGCTTTGTTGTTGTTTTTTTCTCATTTGCTCTTTCTTTTTTTTTCTCATCTCCATGTCTAAGAACACCAATTCCTCCTCCATGGTCTCTTGAAATAGCAATTGATTCGAAAAAAAAGGCCTCCACCCCTATTCCTATTGATTTGAATGTTCCAACCAAAATCATGCTAAAGTTTTTACTAAATTCTCTAGTTCTTTCCTATTTAAGAGACATATTCAAGCTAATAATTCTAAAGACTTAAAAAAAGAAGTGAAATTCAATTTGACAGTTTTCTAAATGTTAAAATTAATTTTAGAGATCTTTGAATGAGACGTTGTACTACTCTCTCAAATATCTTTCCATTGTTAATGGTAAAATCATTGATCTAGACCTATTAAAATCTCTGTGTTGCCCCATTAATCCCCTTTTGAAGATGAAGGATGGGCAAATATTTTCTCCTCCACTTTAAAATTTATTTATGATTCTTTAATTCACTTGTTTTATGCCAACCTTCGCTCTTTTAGGGTTGATGAGTTGGAAACTCTTTGTTTATGAAAACATATCTCTTTCGACTATGCTATGTTCGACTTTGTCTTTGGTGTTCACAAATCTGGCACTCTATTTCTTTTAAAAGTCTTTGAACATCAGATTTTAACATTCTTATTAGGCAAGAAAAGAAGTTTATTGCTTTGTACTTACCTGAACCATTTATCCTCTGCCCTTGGGCCTAAGAATTTACCATTTGTGGCTCGTGTTGTTGGCCATATCGTACCTACCACCCTTTTACCTCATGCAGATTCTCTCTCTACTCTATACCTTATTCATTTATTATCTACTAGCTTAGCATTAGATCAAACTCTTTTTCTTCATTACTAATTATATGATTAAAGTTTTTTAGATACCTCGAGTCTTTCGTATGACTTATTTATCTCTACAGTCCTTAAAGCTAACAATGTTCCACAGGAAGATATTCGCTCTTTTTTATGTTAAGCAGTGTTATAACTCTGAGGCCTTTGTAATAATAGCTTTGTACATCCCCAATTCTAAAAGAAACCCTATTAGCACTCCAACCCTTCCAAAATCAAGGAACTCACCTCCTGTTCCTCCTCCTCATAATCCTAGTTCCTTCATAATATCTAATAATATCCCTGCTCGACTGACATGTATTATCCTTAAGCAGGATGCTTTGAAAAATTTTATTCTTAGTACTCATTTGCATATGGAAAAGATCAAGGAGTCTACAAAGAAAACTTATACAAATGTATACGAATCCAGATCAAGTGATAAAGTAGGCTATCGAGGTTGTTGATAAAATTCAGTCCAGTTCTAATGATATCTCCAATGTCATTACATCCCAGTTCCTTGATCTTAAGGATGCTACTGCCAATACTTTGGCTTACTTTCTTTGTCGCTCTGCTCCTCAAAATGCTGATGGCCCTTCTAATGTTGCTCGTCCCTAGTTTATGTGCTTAATTTAAGAAAATATTTTTTTGATTATGTAAATGATCTCAAGTTCATAGCTGCTTTCATTTTGCTCTATGAACCTATGTGATGTTAGTTCTATAGTGTCTTCTCAATGTTGTATTAGTTGCAAATTTTTTTTATTCTTTCTTTTTGATGGATGTCGGGAGAAGGGATGTGTGGGGTGAAAGAAGAACTTATAAATTGCATATGTTGCAAGTCTACTACAGATAGCTCACATATTTAGAGGGAGCGAAATTATTCAACCACTTAGGAAAATTTAAAACAGAAAGTTAACTACATTACAAGTTTGAAGTTGTCATCCTAATAAGGAGGAGATTGTTAATATTTAATATTGATAAATGACAACTGCGCAAGAAATGATTTGGAGTTGTCAAAAAGGAAATTCAATCGATCAAAGAATAAGTAATAAAACTGCTCTCAATAAAATACTTCTTAAATCAAAAAGAAGAATGTACATATTCTTTAAGGAAAATAGATCTCCTAAATCATTCCAATAAAATCAACAATTCTTTGAATGTAAAAAAAGATTTAAAGATCCTCTGTGAAAGCAAAGGAATCGCCAGTCAAGGGACCATAAATAGTGGTCCAACCTTATTCTTGGATATTTTACATTCAATTTTTAAGAATTAAATCTATTGGGTTATCTTTCTTTTTAAGTGTAATACCCCACATTTAATAAGGACATGTTCTTAGTTAGCAATAAGTTAAAGAAGCAATTTGAAGAAAAAAAGAGAAAACAATCAATTTAAGTATTTGGGCTAGGCCCAATAGGAAAGCAACCTTCCAATAAAATGATAAACAAAACAAAAGATTAGAGAAATAGGACTTATAGGTACTGCTATAGAATCCCAAACAAAAAAAGTTAGATACTGAGAAAGAGAAGAGAGAGATAAAGGGTGAAACAAGGATTATATACACTCCTAAAAAAAAAAAGAGGCTTCATCAGAGGTATTTGGGCTTGAGGTAAGTCCTTTCTACAACCTAGCCATGAGTATTAGTCAATTAATTTACATTGGATATTGAAAATTATTTATCAGAGACAAGTATTTATGGGTGGTAAGCGTAGTTCCAATAAAGAATTAGACAAATGAGTTCTATTAATTTGTTAGCGTCAGTAGATTACATACCCATTACAATACACATTGCTTGGTAATTATAAATTGGCAAATTGATGGTCAAGTATGAAACCTGGGGGATGGATATTTTGGATCAATTTTGAATTTGAATTAGCCTAAATGAGAAAATTAACACGAGATTGATGTGATGTGATTATAGATTCGATCGAGGAAATTCATATGAATCATTTGAGGTGAGAAGTTTGGTATTCCGATAAGTGTACTGTGAGTAGTAACCTCACTATAATTTGTGTTTTCATAACTTGCATAGTTTATATATGATTTGTAAGAATGATATTATTGAATGATATAAAATTGCATGTGAGTTAAGTCATTACTTGATATGATACTGAAAGAGTTATTTGATATGTTCTCACTATTATAAAACATTTACCATTATTTAGGATATGATTACTGATATTTTGAAGGTCACTTACTTCAGAATATGTATTTTGGCATATGTTTTATTCAAGTTTATATGCAATATGTTTACTATGAATTTAAATACCCTATATTATTTTAAAATAATTTCATATGAGTACTTACTGTTTACAAAGAAAGTATAAATAGGAATAGACCCTGATTTGGATCCTGTAGCTAACAACGGGTTGGTTAGATCTAGTGCACCTTATATTTATATATTACCATTACAACCCTCACTAGTGAGAAGGTAGAACTAACATACCGTTACTGATCTCTCTCAAATAGGGACCTACTTATAAGATATTTGACTTTTTTCCGGGGAGTCCATTGTTATTGGCTATTCCAAGAAGTGGAATACCACACTAATAATATGATTCATTCTAGGAAACCTCTCAAAGGATAAAACTTGATATGATAGTCTTAGTTGGTTATTATCAAACTAGTAAGCCTGTTTATGACTTGTCCCTACTAAAATAATTATGGTTAAATGTTCTTACTCACTAAATTAGCATCTCACTCATCGCTATTTGTTTCAAAGAACATAGGTGATGTTGAGGATTTTGTTAACAAGAGCATACGAGTTGGCATATTCCTGGTGAGCTCTACACTTGTTCACGTGAGTAAAGACTCATTTATCTTTTATTGTCTTTTTGAAACTCTTAGAGTTTCTCCTTAATCATTTCCTTATTAGATTCATGAGTATTATTTTGTTATTATGGACTTGTGGAGTTTTTGACTTCTTCTCATACTTTAGAGATGAATTTTGCATTGTTATTTTATTATGAATGGGTTGTTAGTTTTATTGGTGAATTGTTGGTGTTGATTGATTGGATATGATTTTGAATTATGAGATAGGAAATTTTTGGATAGGTCTAAAAATAGGAGAAACTCTACCCGATTTTTTGTAGAATATTGATGAGGCTTGGTTTTGAGTTCTAACCTCCTTAGTTTCAGTCATGAGCCCAATTTAAGTCTTAACAAAATTGGTATCAGAGCCTAGGTTATTCCTTTGACTAATGAGGCACACTTTAGTAGTAGAATCTCAATTATGATTATGTTTCTAGTCATTTGTATAATCGTGATAAGATATGTCTTGTCTTATTTCTCATTCTTCCTTGAATTTGTGACGTTATGACCAATCAGATGAATTTAATTATATTTATTTTGTTAATCAGATGGTTCACATCAAGCAACTAATGGCAGAGCTACACTAGATGACCTGAGACAACTAATTCCACCCCTAGCAGGCAACACAACTTTCATAACTAAGGAAAGATATAGAGTTCACAAAAAGGGTTGAGACACCACAGGGAATCACACTACCACTTTGAGAATTTAAAATGAGTTCATTCCTAAAATAAATGCTAGTCCATCTTTACCATTACATGAGGGTAATACTGATGAGGCACTTGCTTCTATAGAAAGAGTTATAGAGGGCTTGGTCGACTGACTTAATAGATATGAAAGGGTTGGTCAGCATATTTCTGCACATCTATATCCATAATTCCAAGTACCTACATAGAATTATAAATTTGAAAGCAAGGAGGTATCCTTGCAGGAGTTTCTGAAGTTGAAATCACCAAAATTAACAATTTTGGATAGTTTAGCAGATCCTCAGAGCTTTTTGGATGGTACACTCAGGGCATTGTATGTGCTAGGATTTTCTAGTGAGAGGGTCATGGAGCTTACATTGTACAAATTCAAGGACATGGCTAGCACATGATATGATACATTATTGCTAGGAAGGCCTAGTGGAGAAGCACCACTAACATGGGATGATTTCACTAAGTTTTATATGAATAACTTTCTTCCTGGTAGTCAGAAAAAAAGATGCAAATCAATTTGAGAAACTAATTTAGATTCTGAATATAGATATGTCGACTTATATATGTTATGTAATCTCGCTAAATATGCTTCCTACCTGGTGTCCATAAAATTATCTCGGGTCCAAAGGTTTGTTAATGGGTTGGTTGCTCGTCTTTATAATGCAGTAGCCCACAGATAAAATTTTTAACCTGTTATGAGGTAGTTTATCTTGCTAGAAAAATTGAGGACAAGCTTTGTATGGAGCTTGCAGGTTATATGTTCGTAAGAAGGCTAAGATAGGGGGATCTTCCAGTCTTATTACAAATCACAGAGCGAGGAATCAGCAAAAATAATAAGGACATCAGACAAGAAAAATTTGGTTTCACATCTTCATTCAAGTCACCTCCTAGATAGGGTATAAACAGGGCACTCAGATATCTTTAGCCTCTCATGGTTATCGTAGTTTTGGGTAGATGTACACCAATGCTCCATCCCGCCATACTTACGACAAGTCTCATAACCATCCCGCCATACTTACGACAAGTCTCATACGGGAAGTGTCATGTTTTAATTGGAGAGTATTTTTTGTATGCTCAGTTGGATCATCGCATCAGGGATTTCCCACAGCCTCTGAGAAATATTAGCAAGGTTTTAGTTAGTTAGCTACATCTATTCAAGTTACTCGTAATACAATAGGTACTAAAAATAAGATTAAGGTAATGAAGATCGTGTTGCTGGAAATTGAATTAAGGAAATGCTGGTAAAGGTCAATCGAATGTTTTTACACTTACTAGATAGGAGGTTCAGGCCTCAAATATAGTGGTTACAAGTATTCTTTTAGTCTTCAGATTCGATGCATTATGATTTGATTGATCTAGGTTCTACCTACTCTTATGTGTCCTTATACTTTTCTGTGAGATTTGATTAACAATTAGAGAAGTTAAATTGCTTTTTCTTATTGCTACTATCGTGGGATATTCTTTGTTAGTTGAGTGTATGTATCATGATTTCCATATTATAGTGGAAGGTGGGGATACTCATGGTGACTTGATTGTACTTGATATGATTGACTATGATTTGTTGATGGACTTGGATTAGTATATTTTTGCTATGCTACTATAAATTATCATGGATATTTTGATTTGAGATATCCAACGAATCTAGTTTTATATTAAAGGGGGTTAAGTAAGAGAGGTTGGTAAAGTTATATCTTTTATAAAGGCTCGATACTATTGAAGAAAGGTTACATGGTCCTCTTATCCATGGTAAGCGATGTTAGAAAGGGAATATTTAGTTTAGAGTAGCTATTGTTATGAAGGAATTTTCTGATGTATTTCCTGAGGATTTGCCAGGATGACCTCCAATAGGACAGATAGACTTCAATATTGATTTGGCACATGACACTATGCAAATATCTATACCCCCATATCGTATGGCACCAGCAGACTTGAATAAGCTAAAAGAACAGTTGTAGGGCTTTTTAGATAAGAGTTTCATTAGAATGAGTTTATCATCATTGGGTGAAGCAATCTTGTTCGTAAAGAAATAAGATGTATCTCCAAGAATTTGTAATAACTAAAGGTAGTTGAACCAGGTAACAATACGTAATAAGTATCTATTGCCTCGTATAAAGTACATATTTGATCTGTTGTAAGGGACTGTCCATGTTTTGAAGATTAATATTCGATATGGTTATCATTAACTAAGAATCAGGGAGGAAGATATATCCAATACAATATTCAAAACTCAATATGGACATTATGAGTTCCTTGTGATGCCTTTTAGGTTAACTAATGCTCTAGCTGCATTCATAAACTTGATGAATAGGGTGTTCATACCATTTCTGGAAAAATTCGTGATAGTATTATTGATGATATTCTATTATATTCTCGTTGCTAGGAAGAACATGGGAATCATATTATGACTGTATCACAGACATTAAGGGAACATAATCTCTATGTTAGGTTCTTAAAGTGCGAATTTTGGCTAGACTAAGTATTATTTTTGGGGCATATTATCTCTAAAGATGGAATAATGATGGATTCTAAAAAGACAGAAGTTGTGAAAAAAATGACCTAGCTTACTTCGCCAATAGAGATTTGCAGTTTTATGAGTTTAGCCAACTACCGTAGGCATTTTGTGCAGGATTTCTCTAAAACAACAGCTCTATTAACCAAGTTGACATAGAAAAATATGTAGTTCCAGTGGAATGTAAGTAGAGCTTTCAGAAACTTAAAACATGTTGAACCACCGCACTGGTATTTGTTTTACCATCTGGTTCAAGAAAATTTAAGGTATTTTGTGATGCTTCAAGAGTGGAATTATGTTGTGTTATCATGCAACATGATTATGTTATAGCCTATGCTTTGAGAGAGTTGAAGAAACAAGAGCAAAACTGTCCTACACATGTTTTGGAGATGGATGCAATGGTATTTGCTTACTTTATATGATACTGAAAGGGTTATTTGAGATGCTCTCACTATTATAAGACATATTTATCGTCATTTGAGAGACGATTACTGATATTATGAAGTTTATCACTTACTTCAAAATAACTATTTGGGCATGTGTTTTGTTCAAATTTATATGTAGTATGTTTTGAAGTGAACTTAAATGCCTTGTAATATTTTGAAAATGCTTTTAAATGATTACTTACTATTTACCAAAAAGTATAAATGAAAGTAGACCTTGATTTGGATTCTATAGCAAATGGTGGGTTCATTAGACCCGGTACACCTTGTACTTATAGATTGCCGTTATAACTCTCTCTAGTGGAAAGGTGTAAGATCCCATAAAAGTCATAACCTAATTCAGTCCTAAATAGCATGAAAAAGGGCGGGTCCCAGACTTATAAATTTCAGCTAAGTGTCTACACTTAGAATTATTTTAGACTTCATAACTCAGTGATCTTAGTTTTGATCCTTACAACCTTAAAATATCAAATTTTTAAGTTGATTCATGATCAGGGATGTCAATAGGTCACTTCAGGTGAGTTTTGGATTTTTCAAATGTCGTTTAAGGCATGTTTGGGAGTCCAAAATAGTGGATCAACGCATCGAATTGCCCATCGCATCAACCAAAACTTTTATCTAGCCTTTAGTGCAAATTCTAGTTAGCTAACGCGATATCGATGCGTTGCGTTGGCCATTGATGCGTTGCGTTGGCCATTGATGCGGCGTGTCGCCCAGAACGTCATTAAGTATCTTTTTTAGTAATTAAAAGCCCACGTCCAGAGGGATATTTGGGCCATTTTCCTTTTTATTCCACCCTAAAACATGAAATTAAACTATCCTAAGGCCAAAAATCACTTATTCTCTCTCAAATTTCTCAAGAACAAACCCTAGGGCATCTAAATTCAAATTTAAGCTTTAAGAAACACACAATCAATCTTCACGAATTTGATTACCAAGGTATGTTAGGTGTTCATCCAAGGGTTTTCTTTCACTCTTAGAGTTCAAGAACCCCTTTTAAAACTACAAGTTGATTGCTTTCATGAATTTCATGCTGAATTTGATTGTATTCATGTTTATGATATTATTTGGGTTTCAATCCATGATTTACTACAAGTTTCATGAAATTAAAATACCATGTGTGGTGTATTATATGATTTGCATGTTAAACCCTTGAAATTACAATTGATTATTGTGTCCATGATGTTCATGTGTTGACTATTATTATGTGAAATAACCATACTCTCTAAGTGTTTGATAGAATGCCTATGTGAAGTAAATAGGGAAATCATGACATGTCATTATGTGGTCCCATTCATGTACAAGTTCATGTATCTCAAGTGTTTGACAAAATGTCTAAATGAAGGCATTGTTAACAAGCTACTATTGTATGTTATTATGACCATGCCATGTTTTACTGTCAATGCTATCGAGCCCAGAGAGAATTCAATACTCAAAATCTAGTTGTTTACCTAGAATTACAGTAGCTTCAGAATAGTCTCAGTGATGTCACATAAATTAGTGCTTAGTCAGTTACAGAACTCAGTGTATTCAGCTAGTTAACAGAGCTCAATGAACTCAGTCCAGTTCAGTTAGTTAGCATGATCAGTAACAGGTCAATCAAGCCTCGTACAGTCTAGAAATCAATTCAGTGTCTATTCAGTTGGGAGTAGGAATTAGCACCGAGCGAACTCAGGGATGGGGGCATTCCTGTCAGTGAAGGGTTTACCCTTAGTAGCAATTCCTATGTTACAAAACTACATAGCCAGCGTAGGTTGAGATATCTTTCTACCACACAAGGGTTGATATATGTCATATGAGTTTTCCTACCAGTGAGGGTTGACAAAATGTCTTCTTGCTAGATAAGGTTAACTCACAGCCATTGTTAGTATCCCTTGGCAAGGTGCTAACACCCTTCTAACTGGGTCACAGGTTTGACCCCAATTCAGTTTATAATCGGGGTATGTCGGTTAGGTAAACACTCCCACAGGACTCAGTATAGAACTTAGTTCAGTTCTAAAGAATTAAGGTTGTCAGACACAGTCACCCAGCTCAATATAGAACTCAGTCAATTCTACAGGATCAGGACTTTCAGAAACAGTCACTCAGTATCAGTAATTCAGTTATCAGTAATCTTAGATATCAGTTACTCAGTTATTAGAACTCAGTACTCAGTTTCAGTAAAAGCTCAAATGTAATATATATATATATGTATGTATATGCACAGTATTACGTACTCAGTATTTTACAGTAGTTCCAGTTATTCATGTACTCTTATTCATTTACTTCATACCATTCAGTCAATTATTGTTCATGCATATGAACTCTTGCATTCAGATTTACCTCATCTATCATACCAGTACATTCCACGTACTAATGAATACTTTCTCTTTGCACTATGATGTCTCATATCATAGGTTAGGATACTCAGTGTCCCAACCACACTTAGACAGATTCAGATAGTAGTAGCAAATTCAGTTATGAGTCCTCATCTATTGAGGCTATGCTTTTATTTCAGTATTTTAATAGTCGGAGTTAGTTGGAGGCTTGTCTCATCAACTTTATATTCAGACAGTTAGAGGCTTTCAGACTAGATTATTTCAGACAGATGTTCAATTTTTAGTATTTATTTATCAGTATTTAGTATTTGTTATTCAAAGTATGAACCTTATGGCATTTTAGCCTAACTTCCAAATTATTACAGTATTATTATCCAGTGCTCACAACAGGTACTAGTCATGGGTTAGCTTGTGGTCCTTTAGGGTCATAAGCACCGTGTGGCATCCATGGTGCAAAATCGTGGCGTTACAAACTTGGTATCATAGCCTAAGGTTCAATAGAGTCCTAGGGAGTCTGAAAGCCGTGTCAAGTAGAGTCTTGTGCATGGGTGTGTAGCGCACTACACTTATGGACCAGAGGCTATGAGGCATTCTTAGGAAAAGTTTTCCTTCTTTCAGTGTTCATATCGTGCGAGTGAGCATGACCTCAAGTTAAAATTTCTATCTAATATTTTTCTTCCTTTCATTTATAGAACATACCTCCTAAAAAGAACAACAAAAGAAGAACAAAAAACCAGCCAGTACCTCCGCCCGTTTAAGCAAATCCCTCAGACGAGAATGTCTCCTACGCAGAATTCAGAGCAGCTTTCACCACTTTGGTCATTCTGTGGCAGCCCAAAATGAACTCCTAGGTACCGTTCAGGCCAACCCAGTGGCCAATACTACTGCACTAGAATTCGAGACTTCACCTGAATAAATCCTCCATCATTTATAGGGTCTAAACCTGAGGAAGACCCACATAAATTCCTTGACATAGTGCAAAAAGTTAGATATCATGGGAGTGACTTTCAGTGAGGGTGTTGGGTTAGCTGCATATCAATTACAGGATATAGGTCATACATGGTTGAGGAAGTAGAAGGTAGATAGGGGCACAGATGCAGGGCCCGTAGAATGGAAAGTGTTTGCTTCTGCTTTTCTTAATAGGTTCTTCCCACTGGAGTTGAGGGAAGCTAAAGTTTTGGAGTTTATTAATCTGAAATAGGGCAACATGACAGTGAAAGAGTATTCTCTCGGGTTTACTTAGTTAGCCAGATATGCCCCTCATATGGTAGCAGATAGTAGATCTAAGATGAGTAAGTTTATGTCGGGTGTATCTAACAGTGTGGTCAAGAAGAGTAAGACCACAATGTTGATTAAGGAGATAGACATATACAAGCTCATGGTCTATGCCCAACAGATAGAAGAGGCTAAGAATAAGGAGAAGGAGAGAGAGAATAAGAGATCTAGAATAGGTAGCTTCAACTTCACTCATTCTAAGTCAGAGAGTGGAAATCATTTTCAGTTCCATCCAAAATATTTAGTTCCAGCTCCATCCTCAGCCAATGCTACAGTGCCAAAATTTAGAGATGATAATAAAGATAAGGAACCAGGCCCTAAACCCCAAGGTAGTATTAGCAGTGCCCGAACAAATCCTCTTTGCTAGAAGTGTGGCAGAAACCATCAGGGTATCTGTCGAGCTGGCATTAACGTATGTTTCAAATATGGTAAGCCAGGCCATAGGGTCAAAGAGTGTCCTCGGGTGGGTTCACAGAGTCAGCATAATCGTCCCCCAGTTTAGTTCGATCGCCTGAATCAGTAGGGTGCCACTTCCAGTGCCACCAGTGGGCAAATTCCAAAAAGGATTTATGCACTTTAGTCTCGACAAGATCAGGAGATTTCTCCTGATGTAGTCACTGATATCTTAAAAAATTTTCATTTGCATATTTATGATTTGCTAGATCCAGGATCTTCTTTGTCCTTTGTAATTCCTTATATAGCTGTTGACTTTGGAGTCAGTCTCGAAGTCCTAGAAGAGCCTTTCTCAGTCTCTACCCTAGTGGGTAAATCTATTATAGCCCGACGGGTATACAGGAACTTTCCAAATATGGTATCTTAGATAGTTACATCAACAGATTTAGTAGAGCTTGAGATGACGGATTTTGATGTCATTCTCAACATGGATTGGCTCCACTTACACTATTCTTCAGTTGACTGTATAAACAAAATTGTATATTTTCAGTTTTGAATGAACCTGTCCTAGAATGGAAGGGTAGTACTTCAGCACTTAGGGGTCAACTTGTTTCCTACCTAAGGGTGAGGAAAATGATATCCAGGGGGTGTGTCTACCATCTTGTTCGAGTCAAGGATTCTAGTTTTGCGACTCCTAGTCTTGAGTCAGTTCCAGTAGTATGTGAATTTCTAGATGTGTTTCCTGAAGATCTTCTCGGAGTTCCTCCCGAGAGATAAATTGACTTTGGAATAGACTTTCTTCCTGATACTTAACCTATATCTATCCCGCCATACAAAATAGATCCAGCAGAACTCAAAGAGTTAAAAGAATACTTGAAGGATCTCATAGATAAGGGATTCATCAGACCCAGAGTATCCCATTGGGGTACACCAGTTCTATTCATGCGTAAGAAAGAGGATTCTCTTATAATGTGTATTGATTACCGTTAGTTGAACAAACTCACTGTCAAGAACAAGTATCCACCTACCATAATTGATGACTTATTTGACCAACTTCAGGGTGCTAATTACTTTTCTAAGATAGACCTCAGATCAGGCTATCATCAGCTCAGAGTCAGAGAATGTGACATTCCAAAAATAGCTTTTAGAACTTGGTATGGTAACTTCAAATTTCTAGTCATGTCATTTGGTCTTACCAATGCCCTAGCAACTTTCATGGACTTGATGAACCACATATTCAAGCAGTACTTGGACATGTTCATCATAGTCTTAATTGATGACATTCTTGTCTACTCCTACAATAAATATGATCATGCAGACCATTTTAGAATAGTGTTACAGACCCTCAGAGCCCATCAGTTGTTCACCGAATTCAGTAAATATGAATTTTAGCTAAGGTCAGTAGCTTTTCTTGGTCATATTTTTTTTGGCGATGGCATTAGAGTTGACCCTCAAAAGACTGAAGTAGTGAGAAACTGGCCCAGACCCATCTCTCCATTAGAGATCAGGAGTTTCTTGGGTTTGGATGGCTATTACCGATGGTTTATAGAAGGGTTTTATTCTATTACATCCCTCATGTCCCGATTGACTCAGAAGAAAGTTAAGTTCCAGTAATAAGATTCTTGTGAGAAGAGTTTTCAGGAATTGAAGACTCGGCTCACTACAACCCTAGTTTTGACCTTACCAAATGGTTCAAATGGTTTTATGGTATATTGTGATGCTTTCAGAATTAGTTTAGAGTGTGTTTTGATACAGAGAGGTAAGATTATAGCCCATGCCTCTAGACAACTTAAGCCCTATGAATAGAATTATCCCACTCATGACCTTGAGTTAGTAGCTATAGTGTTTGCCTTAAAATTTGGAGACATTATTTGTATGGTATATATATTGATATGTTCATAGACCATAAAATCCTGTAGTATGTATTTTCCCATAAAGACCTAAACCTGTATCAAAGAAGGTGGTTAAAATTATTGAAAGACTATGACATGAGTGTTTTGTATCATCTGGGCAAGGTCAATGTAGTGGTTGATTCTCTTAGCAGGATGTTTATGGGTAGTGTTGCTCATGTGGAGGATGGTAAGACGAAGTTAGTTCAGGAAGTTCATCATCTTTCCCGACTAGGCATTCACTTAGTCGATTCAGCAGAGGGTAGCATATGGGTGAAGAATAGTTTAGAATCTTCTCTAGTTTTTGAAGTAAAAGAAAAGCAAGACAGAGATCTCAGTTTAGTAAAACTAAAAGAGTCAGTCAGAGATCAGAAAGTAGAGGTTTTCTCCCAAGGAGGAGATGGTGTGTTACGCTCCAGGGTAGACTATGTGTGTCATGTGTAGATAGCGTGAGATAGTGGATTCTTGCTGAAGCACATGGTGCACACTACTCGATTAACCCAGTGGCCACCAAGATATACTATGACTTGTGAGAAGTCTATTGATGGAGTGGAATGAAGAGAGACATTGAAGAATTTGTAGCTAAGTGCTCAATATATCAGCAGGTTAAGATTGAGCATCAGAAGCCTAGTGGAGCTATGCAGGAGTTCAGTATTCCTACTTGGAAGTGAGAGGAGGTGAATATGGATTTTATGATAGGTTTGCCCCGTACTCGTCGCCAGCATGATTCGATTTGGGTCATTATGGATAGGATGACTAAATTAGCTCATTTCTTACCAGTTCATACCTCTTATTCAGCCAAGGATTATGCCAAACTCTATGTTAGAGAGTTGGTTAGATTGCGCGGAGTTTCATTGTTCATCATTTCAGATAAAGGTATACAGTTCACCTCTTATTTCTAGAAAGCCGTCCAAAAGGGTCTTGGTACCCAAGTTCACCTTAGCACAGCCTTCCATCCTCAGACAGATAGTTAAGAAGAAAGGACCATTCAGACTTTAGAAGATATGTTAAGACTATGTGCCATAGACTTTAAGGGTAGTTAGGATGACCACTTGCCTTTGATTGAGTTCACATATAATAACAGCTATCATTCTAGCATTCAGATGACTCTGTTTGAGGTGCTTTATGAGAGGAGATGTAGATCTCCAATTGGTTTTTTTAAAGTTGGTGAGGCCACAATGGTAGGGCCTGACTTGGTATTTAATGCCTTAGAAAAAGTTCAGTTGATCAGAGAGAGGCTTAAGACAGCCCAGAGCTGACAGAAATCATATGCAGATGTGCGAAGAAAGATCTCGAGTTTGAAATTGGTGATTATATGTATTTGAAAATCTCACCTATAAAGGGAGTGAAGAGGTTTGGTAGGAAGAGGAAGCTCAATCCCCGATATGTCAGTCCTTACTAAATCCTCAGCCATTTTTTAACGGTAGCTTACGAGCTTGAGTTGCCTTCAGACTTAGCTTCAGTGCACCCAGCGTTTCACGTCTCCCTACTTAAGAAATTCATTGGTGACCCAATAGTTGTAATCCATATAGAGGGTATAGATGTTCAGAACAATCTCTCGTATGAAGAAGTTCCAGTCAAAATCCTCGATCATCAGGTTCACAGACTAAGGAACAAATAAGTTCCTCTAGTCAAAGTTCTTTGGTGGAATCAGTCCGTTGAGGGAGCTACTTGGGAAGCAGAAGCAGATATGCGGACCAAGTATCCTCACCTCTTCTTCGCAAACTCAGACTCAGCTCAAGGTAACAGTTTTTCTTGAATTTACTCAGTTCCATGCTCAGATTACTTTTACAAACTCGGTATCGGTTTCAGTTGCATAATATCCTCATATCATGCATACCATCATGAAATAACTCATCATGTGTCATTTCTTCAGAATTCGATCATGCTTCAATTATGCATGTTCAATATGAAAACTTAGTTTATCAGTAGTTTCAGTCATGTGATCACGTTTCAGTTGTTCATGCCATTACTAATACAGTTCCTCAGTATTCTCAGGTCAGTCTCATTTGAGAATGAATGTTTCCAAGGGGAGATATTGTAAGAGCCCATAAAAGTCATAACCTAATTTAGTCCTAAATAGAATGAAATGGGGGAGGAGGGGGAGGGGGGTCCCAGACTTAGAAATTTCAGCTAAGCGTTTACATTTAGAATTATTTTAGCCTTCATAATTCAACGATCTTAGTTTTGATTCTTACAACCTTAAAATGTTGAATTTTTAAGTTGATTCATGATCAAGGATGTCAATAGGTCACTTTGGGTGAGTTTTAGATTTTTCGAATGTCGTTTAAGGCATGTTTGGGAGTCCAAAATAGTGGATCGATGCGATCTCGATGGGTCGTGTAGCCCATTGCATCGATCAGAACTTTTCATCAGCTTTCAGTGCAAATTCCAGTGAGCTAACGCGATATCGATGCATCGCATTGGCTATCGTGTCGGCCATCAACGCGGTGCGACGCCCAGCATGTCGTTGGGCATGTTTTTCAGTAATTAAAAGTCCATGTCCAGAGGGGTATTTGGGTTATTTTTCCACTTTTATTCAGTCCTAAAACACGAAATGAAACTATCTTAAGAGCAAAAATCACTTATTTTCTCTCAAATTTCTCAAGAACAAACCCTAGGGCATCCAAATTCAAATTCAAGCTTCAAGAAACACACCATCAATCTTCACAAATTTGATTACCAAGGTATGTTAGGTGTTTATCCAACGGTTTTCTTACACTCTTAGAGTTCAAGAACCTCTTTTAAAACTAGAAGTTTCATGAAATTAAAATAACATTTGTGGTGTATTATATTATTTGCATGTTAAACCCTTGAAATTACAATTGATTATTGTATCCATGATGTTTATGTGTTGACTATTATTATGTGAAATAACCGTGCTCCCCAAGTGTTTGATAGAATACCTATGTGACTTTGAATAGTGAAATCATGACATATCATCATGTGGTCCCATTCATGTACAAGTTCATGTATCTCAAGTGTTTGACAAATTGTCTAAATGAAGGCATTGTTAACAAGCTACTATTGTATGTTATTATGACCATGTCATGTTTTACTTTCAATGCTATCGAGCCCAGAGGGAATTTAATACTCGAAATCTAGTTGTTTACCTAGAATTACAGTAGCTTCAGAATAGTCTCAGTGATGTCACATAAATTAGTGCTCAGTCAGTTACAGAACTCAGTGTATTCAGCTAGTTAACAGAACTCAATGAACTCAGTCTAGTTTAATTAGTTAGCATGATCAGTAACAGGTCAATTAAGCCTCGTACAGTCTAGAAATCAGTTCAGTGTCTATTCAGTTGGGAGTAGGAATTAGCACCGAGCGAACTCAGGGATGGGGGCATTCCTGTCAGTGAAGGGTTTACCCTTAGTAGCAATTCCTATGTTACAAAACTACATAGCCAGCGTAGGTTGGGATATCTTCCTGCCAAATAAGGGTTGACATATCTCGTACGAGTTTTCCTGCCAGTGAGGGTTGACAAAATATCTTCCTGCCAGATAAGGATAACTCACAACCATTGTTAGTATCCCTTGGCAAGGTGCTAACACCCTTCCAACTGGGTTACAGGTTTGACCCTAATTCAGTTTATAATCGGGGTATGTCAGTTAGGTGAACACTCCCACAGGTACAGTTTTAGTTTCAGATTCAGTATAGAACTTAGTTCATTTCTACAGAATTAGGGTTGTCAGACACAGTCACCCAGCTCAATATAGAACTCAGTCAATTCTACAGGATCAGGACTTTCAGAAACAGTCACTCAGTATCAGTAATTCAGTTATCAGTAATCTCAAATATCAGTTACTCAGTTATTAGAACTCAGTACTCAGTTTTAGTAAAAGCTCAAATACAATATATATATATATATATATGTATATGCATAGTATTACGTACTCAGTATTTTACAATAGTTCCAGTTATTCATGTACTCTTATTCATTTACTTCATACCATTCAGTCAATTATTGTTTATGCATATAAACCCTTGTATTCAGCCTCACCTCATCTAGCATACTAGTACATTCCATGTACTGACTCATACTTTCTCTTTGCGCTATGATGTCTCATATCATAGGTTCGGAAACTCAGGGTCCCGACCGCGCTTAGACAGATTCAGATAGCAGTAGCAAATTCAGTAGTGAGTCCTCATCTATATAGGATATGCTTTTATTTTAGTATTTCAATAGTCGGAGTTAGTTGGGGGCTTATCCCATCAATTTAATATTCAGACAGTTAGAGGCTTTCAGACTAGATTATTTCAGATAGTTGTTTAGTTTTCAGTATTTATTTATCAATATTTAGTATTTGTTATTCAAATTATGAACTTTATGGCATTTCAGCCTAACTTCCGTATTATTCTAGTAATATTATTCAGTGCTCACAGTAAATACCAGTTATGGGTTAGCTTGTGGTCCTTCGGGGTCATAAGCACCATGTGGCATTCGGGGTGCAGACTCGGGGCGTTACAAAGGGTACTAGCATACTATTACTGATCTTCCTTAAGTAGGGATCTACTGATAAGATATTTGACTTCTTTATAAGGGGTCCACTGTTACTGGATATTTCTTGAAGTAGAATGGCACATTGATCACATGATTCATTTTAGAAACCTACCAAAGGATAAAACTTGATATAATAGTATTTATTGGCTATTATGAAATTGTTAAATTGATTTTTTATATGATGGTTATTACTTTTTGAAAGAGCATTATTTCATGATATTTTTTAATTTTTCTACTAACCTGTTTTATGACTTGTCCCCATTAAAATAGTTGTGGTTAAGCGTTATTACTCACTGAGCTAGCGCTTCACTCCTCGCAATATTTTTTTTAAATAACGCATGTGATGGTGAGGATTTCGTTAACTAGAGCATACGAGTTGGCATATTTCTGATGAGCGCCACACTTGTTCATGTGGGTAAAGACTTATTTATTTCTTACAATTTTTTTGAAACTCTTAGAGTTGTTCCTTAGTCATTTTCTTATTCGAGTCATGAGTATTCTTTCGTTATTATGGACTTATGGAGTGTTTGACTTCTTCTCATATTTTGGATATGTATTTTGTATTGTTATTTTGTTGTGAATGAGTTGATGATTATATTGGTGAATTTTAGGTGTTGCTTGGTTGGATATGCTGTTGAATTATGAGACTGAAAATTTTTTGATAGACCCAAAATAGGGAAACCTCTACCTGATTTTCTGCAGAATATTGATGATGCTTGCTTTGGAGTTCTAGTTTCCTTAATACCGATCATGGTCCTAATTTGAGTCGTGACATTAAGATCTTCCAATGACTACTTTTCAGCCTTCTATATATAATGACTTGGAAGATCAAGGAAGAGACACACAACTTGTCTTAACCTTCTCTTGATTTTTTGCTCTACTTTTATTAAATATTGTATTCTTCATAAGTCTTTTGTGTATCAATAAAAGAGGGAGAAAAACATGGTGACGTACCGTATCAAAAGAAAGAAAAGAATAGAGAGTGTAAGTATAAGCTAAAAAAGTTATCTCAAATGTTATATTACTTTATTCGTCAAAATGAGCTAGTAGAATCCCTTGCAATTTAAGGGGACTGATGTAACACCTATTCTGAATTCCAATCATATAAAATATTTGGTGTCAAATTTATCTTGAAACATTTTTACTGTAGTAATTGCTTTGCTTTCTCAATATTATTCTTGCAATGGACTGACTAATATAGTAATCGATGAGAAATTGAAAAATAGTAATTCACCCCTCTTACTAATAACTAAGGAACAAAGAGTGCCATTTTCCAAACGATAATTAAAGTGTGAAAAATCATACCACGTGGTCCGTATGAAGATGATTTGTCTCTGTATTTTCTACATAGACCATTGAGAAACTCAATTTCCGATCTTGCCCATCTAGAACTGAAAGAAAAAAATTGTGAACAGATATAGCAATGGAGAAAAAAAACCAAAAATAACATGTAATTATATACGCATATAAATAATAATATTTCACTATAATTATTAAGTTTTCTTTGAAATCAATATCTCAAAAGGTTATTTAACATTGAGGAATTGTGTACATTTTAGTTGGGTCGGGTCAAGGTCGGTTCTAAAGGGTAAAAAAGTGAGTGAGATAATCTTTTAAAGCTACGTGATATTTTAGGAATTAAGAAATAAGTTTTTATAATTTAATCTATTAACAAATAGGGTAAGTATGCGTCATTGTAGTTATTAGATAACAAGGATGTATAGCATCATTTGTTAGAAGGTGGGGGTATATGCATAACTTTTTAACAATGAATATATCTGCTTTAAATCGCAAGTTAAATATATTTCCCCATTTTTCCTTAAAAGAATATTGACATGACAAAATAAATATTTTTTATGTCATGTAAATATTTTTTATGTCAGGTAAATATGACAAAATAGAGTTACGGGAACAATCTTATGATGAAAGACTATTTTCACATGGCCACGATAGTTGTTTAGAAAAAAAAAATATAGAATTAGAGATATATATACCCATTATCAGGAATATTTACAATTAGCAGAACCTTCTTTTCGTATTCATCACCAAGATGGATATATTTTCCTTCTTTCTCCTGTAAAATATAGCAAACAATTGGCACATTACTAATTGGGAAAAAGAATTAATTATAAGTATAATAATGAAATAATTAATTATTTTGGCACAAATGTGTGTGTATATATATATTAACATAAGATTTTTAAAGGTTAACAAATGTATTAAAATAAAATTTAAATCCCTCGGTCTCAATTTATATGGATTTTTATATTTATTGATTGATATTTTAAAAGTATTTTTTCATCATATTGACATGAGAAGCCATCCAACTTATATTACTTTTTATATTATTTTTAAATATCTAAATTTGAATGTAAAAATATTAAATTGATCTAATTTGATTTAACTATCTATTTGTCAAATTCACTGTCGCCAGATAATGAAAGTAGTAGTATCTAATTATTTAAGAATATACAAAAGAAGAACAAATGAGAAAGAAACATAAACTTATTGCTTAAGTAAGGTAGTTGCTTCATTTTCGTTTTTGGGCATAACACTTTACTTTAATCGCATATTGTAAATTCTAATATTAATAATAATATATCCAGTAAAATTTCATGAGTGAGGTATGCAAAAGATAGAGTATAAACAAATTTTACCACTACCTCGTGAAGATTGATTATTTCCAAAAGATCCTCAGCTCAAATGCGGTAATATCTAAGAATATTTTCAAAATCATTAACATAAAATGAAAGGAATTCAAGTTCTTACCTTGGGACTCCGAAAGATTGCTCCGAAATGATATATGTTTAGTTTACCACAAGCTTTAATAATATTCAAAGATGGAGATAACGTTGAAGCAAGTCTTGGAAATTTTGGTAATGGAAAAGAGAAATTCACATCACCCTTGGTAAATGAAGATTTGAATGAATCAATATGAGAACTACTATTGTAGGATAAATGTACATGAGAACTTTTTGCCTTAGAGGATGAAGGAATATAACAAGAAGAATTAGGGTAATTTGAATTTGTTCTTAGTTTGACAAATGATTGAACACTCAAAAGTGGTGGTGCAAAAATCATAGAGGCCATATTTTTTTTTTGTTTTTGGTTGGGGAGTGGGGGTGGATGGGGAGGGGAAGGGTTTTTTCTCTGTCTATAGTTATATTGATTTGAATAATGACTACTTTATATATTAAAACATAAAATGCATGAAAAGGTAGGGTAGGGTGTAAACCTTCATGAACATGCTGGTATTTATTCCGTTGAATGATAATAATACTCGATCAAATAGTGTCTTAGCAAACATATGCTATGCATGTAGTGATGTGGTATTCTAAGAAAAAAAATATTACTCCGTCCGTCATAAAATATTATTTTGTTCGTCTCATTTTATGTGGTATACTTTGATCCTGCACAAAGTTTAAAAAATAAGGAAAGACTCGGTGATGTTTACCAAATTATCCTTAATTAAAGAATGTCCTACTACTATTTTTAACTAAGTGGGATCGTATAATCAATAAGGGTACAAGTGTAATTATATCTTTAACTAGTTACCAAATAAGAAAATGTAATATTTTTTTTGAGACAGACTAAAAAGAAAATGACGACATACAAAATGGGATGGAGAGAGTAATGGTATTAGCATCGATTCCAGGAAAAATTTTACAGTCGAATAGTTGAGATATAAATGAGTTGGTTTAGTAAATTCTCTGCTTCGTTGTAACAAAAGGTTATTTGAATTTCTGTTTTCCCTACTCGGATTGTAATTGCTGCTGCTGCATTATTTAACTTTTTGAGACCGTTTATGCATGCATTAATAAATTAAGCTAAGGTTTTCTCTTGTAAAAAATAGTTGAGAGACGCATAAATTGGCTTGGATATTGTCGTTATTAAAAAAGTACAAAAGAATGTGCATATATAATGCTCAAGTCTTGATGAATAGAATTATGAATTATCTAATACCATTATATAGGTAAAATATAAGCGATAATTGCTTAAACAGTTAAGATACACACAAATTAATCTGAAAACCGTCGTTACAAAGAAAAAGTAAAAAAAATAACATGAATATGTGGGTTACAAGTAATTCTCATTGATTATGAGTTGGCTTTCTTTATTCTTGACTTGACATAAACAAGAATCTGTGATGTATGGGACCATTAGGAGCAATGTGTTTCTTGTGATCTAACATGGCAGTAGTTTTCAACGGAAAGCCCCTTTAAAAGTCTAATCTACAATATTGTAAAAGTTTAGTAAAAAAGTACTTAAATAGTAGTAGTTGTTAAGCAAAATTAAGTAATGTCTTTGGACACGACCTTGTTTTATACTAAGTTTGGCTTTCTAAGAATCAACTTCACTAATTTCTAAAGCTAAAATTACATTAATTAATTTGATATTTCAAAATTAAAATTTAGATATTCAAACAGTATACGATAAATTGCTATAACGAAAACTTACACTTTAAAACGTTCGTCAAAATTTATATTATTTAACTTTTCAAAAAGACATTATGACAACTAAAAAGAACGAAGGAAATATCAATCTACTAGTAGAAGTCGCCTGAAGCGTGAAAAGAAGATTCAACAAAAAAAGAAAAACTTTTTTAAATTTCATAAAAATAAATATGTAAAACTTATTATTTCGTTTTAATTTGTTTCTTAATATTTGTATTAAACATACTTAATATTTCTTATGCACAATCTTTTCTTTTTCTTTTTCTTTAAACACAAAAAAAAAAAAAAAAAAAAAGAACAAAAGTGGCGTACCAAGTGTGGGGTTATAAAAATATTCTTCTTTTAGAAAAGACATACCTTCGTCTTTAAATAATAAATCGATGCTATTATGCCTTACTTGTGAGTGGCTTTCACATTCAATGTGAAAAATGAACGCTCAAAATCAGTAGAGAGGACCACTTGCGGAGAAACGTTTTTAGAGTTTATTTATTGTCAACTTATAATGAATTTTTCATTAGAGCCTAATTGCATGTTTGATAAAATTTCTAAAATATTAGGAAGTGTTTATTCTTTATGTTTTTTTAAAAAATTTTAGAAAGTAAAATTGTTTTGGTCAATCAATGTTATAGGTAAAACATACATTAAGTAAACTCCCTCGAGAGCCGCACAAATTTGTCTTTCAAGTTAGGTCATATTGAATTTCAAAAGTTGCATATTATGTGACCTTGAGTTAAAGCTTAGCTCTTTACTTTTATCTCTGATTCCGATGTGGGTTCACCTATGGTGTTATGGGCATTCATCTTTGAAAGTTTGTCAGCCTAGAAGTTCGGCAGTAGCTCAGTTGCGGGATTTACTGACCAACTTCGAGGCTGGTGGGACAATTTCCTAGACGACGATAAACGCGAGGCTATTTTTAATTCCACCAATGATAAACCTGGAAAAGATAATCTAGGTCGACCACTTCAGGCAGGACGATCAGATGCTGTCTATACCCTTATGCTTACCATTATTGAATACTTTGGAGGAAGATTTACCAATCAGTATAAAAATATTAGAACTCTTCTTAATGGTTTAAAATGCAAACACTTAGAAGAATTCAGATGGTATAAAGACACCTTTCTTAGCAGGGTTATGGATTTACCCGAAAGTAAGTATGACCATTGGAAAGCTAAATTCATTGATGGCCTTCCACCTTTATTTGCTGAAAGAGTTAGAAAATCACTTAGAGGATCTTATGGCGAAGTCCAGTATTCAAAAAAAACTTATGGTCAGCTTATTGTAGCTTGTACTCAAGAAGGCTTAGCCCTTTGCAACGAGTTAAAATTAGCCTGACAAATTAAGCTCGATAAACTCAGAGAAAAATCCCAATTAGGAGACTTTTGTGAACAATTTGGTATGGATAAACCCTTATCACGAAAAACCCAAAGATTTTCCAAGCCTAATAAATCCTATAGAAATAAACATTCTAGGCATAGAACCAAAGAAGAACGTGAAACTAGAAAATCCTTTCGTAAGTCTACCAGATTCACGAAAAATAGATCAAAAAGAGAGTTAGCCAAAATTAAGTGCTATAAGTGCAACCAGTATGGTCATATAGCTCCAAACTGTAAATTACAAAAACTCAAGTCCTTAGGACTTTCTGAAGAAGTTCATGACCAAGTTTATAATTTATTATATACCTCTGATTCCGAATCTGATTCTACATCTGAAAATGATTTTGAATTACCTAATTCTGATAGTGAACTCAATCAGGTTGATAAATGTAATGATTATGATAATGATATTTGTAATTGTGATGAAATGATGTATAAACTTCAAGCGCAATTCGAAGATCTTGATTTAAATTTTCAAACTCTTACTGCTGATAATGTCCTTGAATTACTGAAAGAAGTTACTGATGAAAAACTTTGTGAAAAAATCATTAATTTTGCTACTCAAAAAACTTCTGTTAATACTAGTATTTCTAAAGAAAACTCTTATGATAATTATCACATGTTATATTCCTTAGCCGAAGTTAATCGATGTCTTACGTTGAGTCAAACTTCAGGTAGAGCTACTACCTTTAATGATTTAAAAATCGAAGTTGAACAATTAAAAAAGGAAATTGTCTCCTTAAAACAAAATCATATGATCTCCGATCATAGAATTTTGAAAATTGAAGAAAAGATTATTGACATCCCTGAAACTTCTATTACTTCAAAAGGAAAAGAAAAGAATTTGGAATACTCTGAAAATTCTGAAATTGATAAACTTAGTCCAACAGAAGATTTAAAAAGGGATTATTTCTTGGGGATGATGCAAATAGTTACTGCTCATAAATGGTATATAAATTGCACTATTCTAATAAATAAGGAATTTTCTATCACTAATATTGCTATGATTGATAGTGGGGCTGATGTTAGTTGTATTCAAGAAGGACTAATTCCAACCAGATATTTTGAAAAAAAAACTCACATAATCAAGTCTGCATCTGGTCATACTCTTGATATCAACTATAAATTACCAAATACTCATATATGTCGAGATAGAGTCTGCATTCCACACTTCTTCTTTTTAGTAAAAAATCAGTTATATCCTCCTATTATCTTAGGAACACCTTTCATAAATGCTATTTATCCTTATACACATATTGATGTAAATGGTTTTAAAGCTACTTATATGAATAAACAAATCTCTTATCCTTTTGTTACTAATCCTGTAACAAGGGATATAAATGCCCTTATCAGTATGAAACAAAAACAAATTAATTTTTTACAATTAGAACTAATGAGTATTAATATTTTTGATACTTTAAAATCAGTGAAAGTCCAAGAAAAAATAAAAATAATTTCTAATCAATTGATTCTTGATATTTGTGCTGATCATCCAAATGCTTTCTGGAACCGAAAGAAACATATTGTTTCTCTTCCTTATGAAAATGACTTCAGTGAAAAAAAAATTCCAATAAAATCTCGACCCTGTCAAATGAATACAGAGTTAGTAGAATTCTGTAAGACAGAAATTGATAGTCTTCTGGAAAAGGGTCTTATAAAACCTTCAAAATCCCCTTGGTCTTGTACTGCTTTTTATGTCAATAATGCTGCTGAAAAAGAATGAGGAGTACCTCGATTAGTTATAAATTATAAACCTCTGAATAAAGTTTTAAAATGGATTCGATATCCAATACCGAATAAAAAAGACTTACTTTTCAGATTATATGATGCTAATATATTTTTTAAATTTGATTTAAAATCTGGTTATGGTAAATTCAAATTGATAAAGAGCATACTTATAGAACTGCTTTCAATGTCCCTTTTGGACAGTATGAATGGAATGTTATGTCATTTGGTTTAAAAAATGCTCCTTCTAAATTTCAAAAAATTATGAATGACATTTTTAATCCCTATTGGACTTTATAATTGTCTATATTGATGATATTTTGGTATTCTCAAAAACCCTTGAATCTCATTTTAAACATTTGCATACGTTTAAACAAATAATTATACAAAATGGCTTGGTCATCTCCAAACCAAAGATAAGTTTATTCCAGGCAAATATTAGATTTTTGGGACATAATATTTCTCAAGGTTCTATTGAGCCTATCCAACGAGTTCTAGAATTTGCTAAACAATTCCCTGATATTATTACTGATAAAAAACAACTTCAAAGGTTCCTCGGTAGTCTTAACTATATTTTCCCTTTTTATGAAAATCTGTCTAGAGATTTAGCTCCTTTGTATGATAGATTAAAAAAGGATCACAAAACTCCTTGGACTCAAATCCACACTGATTTAGTAAAATTAATTAAGAACCGAGTTCAAACTCTTCCTTGTACATCTCTTGCAAACCCTAACTGGTTGAAAATCGTTGAAACTGATGCTTCTAATATTGGGTATGGAGGAATACTTAAACAAGTTAATCCCCATACAAAAACAGAATGTTTGACTCGATTTTATTCTGGTAAATGGACTGAAAGTTAGAAAAAATACGCCACTGTTGCCTATGAAATGTTAACTATTGTAAAATGTGTTTTAAAATTTCAAGATGATTTGTATAACCAAAAATTTATAATTAGAACTGATGCTTAATCCGTTAAATTTATGTTTAACAAAGACTTTAAACATGATGCCTTTAAATTAATATTTGCACGGTGGCAAGCTCAATTAGCCCCTTTTGATTATGAAATACAATATAAAAAGGGTAGTGAAAATTCTTTGCCTGATTTTCTATCTCGCAAATATCTAACATGAATTTTTACACATACTTCCTCCCTGAGAAAACTATAATTACTATTATCAAATGCATTTATTTAAACGAAGATATTCATTTTCTTATTTTAGAAAATCTAATTCGTAGCATAATAGAAGAAGATTTATTCCTTAACCACAACGAATTCCTTGAAAATGAAATTTATTGGTTTGATATTGACTTAAGTGATTAATGTTTACAGATATAATGAAGTTCTTTCTACACTTCTTCTCTGAAAAGTTCTTAATCACCTTTATAAAAGCAGTTCCTCAAAATATGGATCTACACATGCTCATACTTTGGAAAGTCATTGATGATCTTATCACAAAGGACACACTTTATGTAGATCTCTCTGAATATATGTCATGGTATGCTGATCAAATTCCTGATTATTAATACAGTATGGATCCTCCTTGGCAAATAGCCAAAGGAAGAGGACGGGGTGGAAAGAGTCAAAACTCTTCATATCAAGGAGGACGAACAAACCCTTCATATTTTGATCAAAGAAATTCTGCACATAGCTCTGCAAGTTCTAATTTTCCTATATTACAACGAGGAAATAGAACTTTAATTAATTCAAAAATTCCTCAAGATGAATCATCATCATCCAAAACATTGAATATTGGCTCTTCCGTACATTTTAGAAGATATTCCTGAAAATCATCCGTTATATAAACAACTGCAATCTTATCTATCAAATCAACAAAAAACTGCAGATTTTTTTGTGTCCGTAGTTCAAGAAAATTCTGAAGATAAGCCTTCATATGAAAAATTAGATGCTAGAGAACTTATATTATATATTGAAAATCAGCATATTCCTGGACAAGAAAATTCTGTAGAAGCATGGCGGATACTCAAAAATGATCTTACTGCCAACGTATATTTTACTGGCGAATCATATAAAACTCGGATTTATTATGAACACATATTACTGCAAACATTCAGTGCAACCTTTGATCACAGCCCCCTCGGAGAAACTACCCCTGGGGTACACGGATACTTCAAAATGGTAATTAAAAAACTTATTCCTATTGAAGAATGGGGTATTTTGTCAATGACTCAACGATCTATGCCAATGGGGCCAATGGGACAAAAACTTGCCAATTTTACCTACTGGGATTATATTAAAACCTTTTCTCAGGTATTTATTATAATAATTATAAGCACAAACACACTTGGTTTATAAAAATTTGTGCTAAAGTATTTGAAAAGCCTATTCCAAATTGGTTTATTCAATGGTGGACTCAACATGGACCTACAGTCAAAATATTACCTCCAAAATATTCTTCTCTGTACTATTCATGGAAAAAATTCTCCCCTTTCTTAACAGAATTATATCTTTCAGATCATATTTGTAAAATCGATACTATTGATCAGATGTATTTCTACATAGAATTCTCTATCCCTTGGATCCATCGATGGTCCGTAGAAATAGTCTATGACACTCAACGAATTCCTGCCTTATACCGAATATTCTATTGTAATTTTTGGGACAAATTGCTTTGAAAAGATACAGAAACTAAGCTCACCTATGGTCATGATCAAAGGGAGGAAATAATCAAGAAAATTGCTGAATATGAAAAGACTCCCAAAAAATCAATTTTGGTTGAAGAAAAAAGTCTTAACTATGTTTCTAGAATAATATCTGCACATGATAGGAATAAAATGCAAAATGATAGAAGAATATTTATCAGAAGTAAGAGATAAATTACTTCAAGATGTTGAGCAAAATTTAGACATCTCAATGAATAGTACCGAAGCAAATACTAAAGATATTACCGATTCCCAACCTCCGAAAATTCTAATAGAAGAAGAAGAAATTGAAAAGGCTGAAGCATTCATCAAGAAATGGAAAGGAAAGGACAAGACATGACTGTTTGATAAAACCCCTCTAATTTTTCCTTTTTGTAATAGTAAAATCAGTGTGCACAGGGACCCATCCATTACTGTGCAAGATTCCCCTTTTTATTATTTATAGACGCCTCATTCTTGTGAAGAGGCAGGAGTTCAAAAATTCTCTCCTTTTGTTTTCTAAACTCTCTCTCTCTCTCTCTCTCTCTTTGTAACATATTCAAAAATTAAATAAAGAAGAAGCTACTGTTTACTACTATTTCAGTCTGGTTCTCGGAAAATCAGGTACATATTTCTTTCTTACTTGTGTACATTCAAATAAACTTCTACCCTACCCAGCCGTAACTATGTCGGCTGAAAAGTTTCTTATATCTATGTTAAAGATCTAACTTCACTAACATGTTAACTATGAAAGCTCCAGACTCTATCAAAATATAAAAGAATCTTTCTAATTTCTTTACTTGGTTCCAAAATGGAGGTACAGTCGAGTTCAATACACTTATGTTAGCCTTGTCTCTGTATAATTAGAACTTCTAGACACATGGGTTTAACATAAGGATATTGAATCTCTTACAGGCCCCATGTTTGGGTAAAAGAGCCCATACAATCATTAAACTATTTAATAGTTTTTTCTATTTCAGTTGGTGCTTTGGTTTGGTCTTCCGACTTTGGCTTAATTCTCTATTACTATATGGTCTGGTAGGCTGAGTGGCATACCCCAGCCTAAGAGATCCTGTTATATAGTATAATATAATATAATATAATATCCTCCTTGGCAAATAGCCAAAGGAAGAGGAAGGGGTGGAAGGAGTCAAAACTCTTCATATCAAGGAGGATGAACAAACCCTTCATATTTTGATCGAAGAAATTCTGCATATAGCTCTGCAAGTTCTAATTTTCCTATATTACAACGAGGAAATAGAACTTTAATTAATTCAAAAATTCCTCAAGATGAATTATCATCATCCAAAACTCTGAATATTGGCTCTTTCGTGCATTTAGAAGATATTCCTGAATATCATCCGTTGTATAAACAACTGCAATCTTATCTATCATATCAACAAAAAACTGCAGATTCTTTTGCGTCCATAGTTCAAGAAAATTCTAAAGATAAGCCTTCATATGAAAAATTGGATGCTAGAGAACTTATATTATATATTGAAAATCAGCATATTCCTGGTCAAGAAAATTCTGAAGAAGCATGGCGAATACTTAAAAATTATCTTACTGCCAACGTATATTTTACTGGCGAATCATATAAAACCCGGACTTATTATGAACATATATTAGTGCAAACACTCAGTACAACTTTTGATCACAGCCCCCTCGGAGAAACTACCCCTGGGGTACACGGATACTTCAAAATGGTAATTAAAAAACTTATTCCTATTGAAGAATGGGGTATTTTGTCAATGACTCAACCATCTATGCCAATGGGGCCAATGGAACAAAAACTTGCCAATTTTACCTACTGGGATTATATTAAAACCTTTTCTCAGGTATTTATTATAATAATTATAAGCACAAACACACTTGGTTTATAAAAATTTGTGCTAAAGTATTTGAAAAGCCTATTCCAAATTGGTTTATTCAATGGTGGACTCAACATGGACCTACAGTCAAAATATTACCTCCAGAATATTCTTCTCTGTACTATTCATGGAAAAAATCCTCCCCTTTCTTAACAGAATTATATCTTTCAGATCATATTTGTAAAATCGATACTATTGATCAGATGTATTTCTACATAGAATTCTCTATCCCTTGGATCCATCGATGGTCCGTAGAAATAGTCTATGACACTCAACAAATTCCTGCCTTATACCGAATATTCTATTGTAATTTCTGGGACAAATTATTTCGAAAAGATCTAGAAACTAAGCTCACCTATGGTCATGATCAAAGGGAGGAAATAATCAAGAAAATTGCTGAATATGAAAAAACTCCCAAAAAGTCAATTTTGATTGAAGAAAAAAGACTTAACTATGTTTCTAGAAGTATATCTGCACATGACGGGAATAAAATACAAATGATAGAAGAATATTTATCAGAAGTAAGAGATAAATTACTTCAAACTATTGAGAAAAATTTAGACATCTCAATGAATAGCACCGAAGCAAATACTGAAGATATTACCGATTTCCAACCTCCGGAAATTCTGATAGAAGAGGAAGAAATTGAAAAAGCTGAAGTATTCATCAAGAAATGGAAAGGCAAAGACAAGATATGACTGTTTGATAAGACCCCTCTGCTTTTTTCTTTTGTAATAGTAAAATCACTGTGCACAGGGACCCATCCATTACTGTGCAAGATTCTCTTTTTTATTATTTATAGACGCCTCATTCTTGTGAAGAGGCAGGAGTTAAGAAGTTCTCTCCTTTCGTTTTCCAAAAACTCTCTCCCTCTCTCTCTCTATCCCTCTTTGTAACATATTTAAAAATTAAATAAAAGAAGAAGCTACTGTTTACTACTATTTCACTCTGGTTCCCAGCTAATCAGGTACATATCTCTTTCTTACTTGTGTATATTTAATTAAACTTCTACCCTAACCCAGCCTTGACTATGTCCGGCTGAAAGGTTTCTTATATCTATGTTGAAGATTTAACTTCGCTGACATGTTAACTATGAAAGCTCCAGACTCTATCAAAATATAACAGAATCCTTCTAATTTTTTGACTTGGTTCCAAAATGGAGGTACAGTCGAGTTCAATACACTTATGTTAACCTTGTCTCTATGGCTCCGTCTAGTAAGTTATGCCTCTCTAGCCCATTGTGCTGTTACGAAAAGGGCGAATTCTGCACAATTAGAACTTCTAAACCCATGGGTTTAACATAAGGTTATTAAATCTCTGACAGGCCCCACGTTTGGGTAAAAGAGCCCATACAGTCATTAAACTATTTAAGATTCTTTTCTATTTCGGTTGGTACTTTGGTTCGGTCTTCCGACTTTGGCTTAATCCGATATTGTTATATGGTCTGGCAAGCTGAGTGGCATGCCCTAGCCTAAGAGATCGAAAAAAATTCTTTCTGAACATATTTTCTTACCTGAGAACCAGGACTAAAATCAATAAGTTGTGTCATCATAGTTAAACAGAATTGATATCAAAATCCATCTCAGATGGGGTAGGATTTTCATTATCAAAATTTTGAACTGTATTAGTTTTAGAGTTGATTTTTATCTTTTCTACACCTTTAGGTGTAACATGCGAATCTGCAGAATTAATAGTATGTAGGGATGCCGCTCGATTCCTAGCTGGACCATAATCAGGTTCTATAGGAGAAATATGATGTATAGAAGGAAGTCTTCTTGGTAGTGAAAAAGAATTTCTATAGACTGGGGGATTATTATCAAATTATAGACAAATTCGTCCATCTAAATTTTCAATTACTTGAGTTAACTCTGAATTAGTCACATCCTCCGCCAATTGTTTTGGAGAAGTGATTGATTTTAAAATCCATATTTTGGGGAAGTCAATTTCATCCCATCGAAGTCATTCATAATTTTTTGAAATTCGGAAGGAGCATTTTTTAAATCGAATGGCATAACATTTCATTCATACTGTTCAAAAGGGACATTAAAAGCAGTTCTATAAGTATGTTCTTTATCAATTTGAATTTGTCAATAACCAGATTTTAAATCGAATTTAGAGAATATATTAGCATCATAATATAATATAATATAATATAATAATAATATAATATAATATAATATAATATAATATAATATAATATAATATAACATATTGATGCAAATGGTTTTAAGGCTACTTATAAAAATAAACAAATCTCTTATCCTTTTGTTACTAATCCTGTAACAAGAGATATAAATGCTCTTATCACTATTTACAGGATCTCTTAGGGCTGGGGTATGCCACTCAACCTGCCAGACCATGTAACAATATCGGATTACGCTAAAGTCGAAAAATCAAACCAAAGCACCAACCGAAATATGAAAAAGAATTTCAAATAGTTTAATGACTGTATGAAATCTTTTACCCAAACAAGGGGCCTGTCAAAGATTTAATATCCTTATGTTAAACCCATGTGTCTAGAAGTTCTAATTCTGCAGAATTCGCCCTTTTCGTAACAGTACAACGGGCTAAAGAGCCATAACTTACTAGACGTAGTCACAGAGACAAGGCTAACATAAGTGTATTGAACTGGACTGTACCTCCATTTCGGAACCAAGTCAAGAAACTATAGAAAGATTCTTTTATATTTCGATAGAGTCTGGAGCTTTCATAGTTAACATGCCAGCGAAGTTAGATCTTCAACATAGATATAAGAAGCCTTTTAGCCGGATATAGTCACGACTGGGTTAGGGTAGAAGTTGAATTAAATGCACACAAATAAGGAAGAAATATGTACCTTAATAGCCGGAAGCAAGGCTGAAATAGTAGTAAATAGTAGCTTCTTCTTTATACAATCTTTAAATATGTTACACAGAGAGATATAGAGAGAGGAAGAGCTTAGAGAAATAAAAGAAGAGAACTCAAGAACTCCTGCCTCCCTAGCAAGAATGAGGCGTCTATAAAAAAATAAGAAAGAGAATATTTGCACAGTAATGGATGGGTCCCTGTGCACAGTGATTTTATTATTACATAAGACTTTATTATAAAACGTAGAGGGGCCTTATGTCGAGGTCAGACAGTCATAACTTGTCTTTGCTTTTCCATTTCTTGATGAATGCTTCAACTTTTTCAATTTCTTCATTTTCTATCAGAATTTCTGGAGGTTGAGAATCTGTAATATCTTCAGTATTTGCTTTGGTACTGTTTATTGAGATGTCTGAATATTGCTCGACAGTTTGAAGTAATTTATCTCTTACTTCTGATAAATATTCTTCTATCATTTGCATTTTATTTCCATCATGTGCAGATATCTCCTAGAAACATAGTTCAGACTTTTTTCTTCAACCAAAATTGATTTCTTGGGAGTCTTTTCATATTCAACAATTTTCTTGACTATTTCCTCTCTTTGATCATGACCATAGGTGAGTTTAGTATTTGGATTTTTTTGAAGCAATTTGTCCCAAAAATTACAATAGAATACTCGATATAAAGCAAGAATTTGGTGGGTGTCATAGCCTATTTCCACTGACCATCGATGGATCCAAGGGATAGAGAATTCTATGTAGAAATACATTTGATCAATAGTATCGATTTTACAAATATGCTCTGAAAGATATAATTTAGTTAAGAAAGGGAAGGATTTTTTCCATGAATGGTACAGAGAGGAATATTCTGGAGGTAATATTTTGACTGTGGGTCCATGCTGAGTCCACCATTGAATAAACCAATTTTGAATAGGTTTTTCAAATACTTTAGCACAAATTTTTATAAACCAAGTGTGTTTGTGCTTATAATTATTATAATATAATACTTGAGAAAAGGCTTTAATGTAATCCCAGTAGGTGAAATTGGCAAGTGTTTGTCCCATTGGCCCCATTGGCATAGATTTTTGAGTCATTGATGAAATACCCATTCTTCAATAGGAATAAATTTTTTAATTACTATTTTGGAGTATCCATGTACTCCGGGGCTAGTTTCTCCGAGGGGGCTGTGATCAAAAGTTGCACTGAATGTTAGAACTAATATCATAATAAGTTCGGGTTTTATATGATTCACCAGTAAAATAAATGTTGGCAGTAAGATAATTTTTAACTATTCGTCATGCTTCTTCAGATTTTTTTTGATCAGGAATATGTTGATTTTCAATATATAAAATAAGTTCTCTAGCATCCAATTTTTCATATGAAGGTTTATCTTCAAAATTTTCTTGAACTATAGATGTAAAAGAATCTGTAGTTTTTTGTTGATCTGATAGATAGGATTGCAGTTGTTTATATAATGGATGGTCTTCAGGAATATCTTCCAAGTGTACGGAAGAGCCAATAATTAGAGTTTTGATGATGATGATTCATGTTGCAGAAGTTTTGAATTAATTAAAGTCCTATTTTCTTGTTGTAATACAAGAAAATTAGAACTTACAGAGCTATATACAGAATTTTTTTGATCAAAATATGAAGGGTTTGTTCGTCCTCCTTGATATGAAGAGTTTTGACTACTTTCACCCCTTCCTCTTCCTTTGGCTATTTGCCAAGGAGGATCCATACTGCATCAATAATCAGGAATTGAATCAGCATACCATGACATATATTCAAAGAGATCTTCATAAAGTGTGTCCTTTGTGATAAGATCATTAATGAATTTTCGAAGTATGAGCATGTGCATGCCCATATTCAAAGGAGCTGTCTTTATAAAGGTGATTAAGAAATTTTGAAAGAAGAAGTGTAGAAAGAACTTCATTATATCTATAAATATTAATCACTTAAGTCAACAAACCAATAAATTTCATTATCAAGAAATTCGTCGTGGTTAAGGAATAAATCTTCTTCTATTAGGCCACGAACTAGATTTTCTAAGATAAGAAAATGAATATCTTCGTTTAAAGGAATGCATTTGATAATAGTAATTGTAGTTTTCTCAGGGAGAAAGTACATGTAAAAATTCATGTTAGATATTCTCAAGATAGAAAATCAGGCAAAGAATTTACACTACCCTTCTTATATTGTATTTCATAATCAAAAGGAGCTAATTGAGCCTGCCATCTTGCAAATATTAATTTAGAGGCATCATGTTTAAAGTCTTTGTTAAACATAAATTTAACGGATTGAGCATCAGTTCTGATTATGAATCTTTGATTATACAAATCATCTTGAAATTTTAAAACACATTTTACAATAGTTAACATTTCATGGGTTATTGTGGCATATTTTTTCTGGCTTTCAATCCATTTACCAGAATAAAATCGAATGAAACATTCTGTTTTTGTATGGGGATTAACTTGTTTAAGTATTCCGCCATACCCAAATTGAAAGCATCAGTTTCAACGATTTTTAACCAGTTAGGGTTTGTAAGAGATGTACAAGGAAGAGTTTGAACTCGTTTTTTAATCAATTTTACTAAATTAGTGTGGACTTAAGTCCAAGGTGTTTTGCTATCCTTTTTTAGTCTATCGTACAAGGAGATAAATCTCTAGACAGATTTTCATAAAAAGGAGAAATATAATTAAGACTACCAAGGAACCTTTGTAGCTATTTTTTTATTAGTAATAATATCAGAGAATTTTTTAGCAAATTCTAGAGTTCGTTGTATAGGCTCAATAGAACCTTGAGAAATATTATGTCCTAAAAATCTAATATTTGTCTGGAATAAGCTTATTTTTAGTTTGGAGATGACCAAGCCATTTTGTATAATTATTTGTTTAAATATATGCAGATGTTTAAAATGAGATTCAAGGGTTTTTGAGAATACCAAAATATCATCAATATAGACAATGATAAAATCCATATAGGGATTGAAGATGTCATTCATAATTTTTTGAAATTCAGAAGGAGCATTTTTTAAACCGAATGGCATAACATTCCATTCATACTGTCCAAAGGGGACATTAAAAGCAGTTCTATAAGTATGTTCTTTATCAATTTGAATTTGCCAATAACCAGATTTTAAATCAAATTTAGAGAATATATTAGCATCATATAATCTAGAAAGTAAGTCTTTTTTATTCGGTATAGGATATCAGATCTATTTTAAAAGTTTATTCAGAGGTTTATAGTTTATGACTAGTCGAGGCATTCCTCGTTCTTTTTCAGCAGCATTATTGACATAAAAAGCAGTACAAGACCAAGGGGATTTTGAAGGTTTTATAAGACCCTTTTGCAGAAGACTATCAATCTCTGTCTTGCAGAATTCTACTAACTCTGTATTCATTTGACAGGGTCAAGATTTTGTGGAAATTTTTTCTTCACTGAAGTTATTTTCATAAGGAAGAGAAATAATATGCTTCTTTCGGTTCCAGAAAGCATTTGGATGATTCGCACAAATATCAACAACCAATTAATTGATTAGAAATTATTTTTATTTTTTCTTGGACCTTTACTGATTTTAAAGTATCAAAAATATTAATACTCATCAGTTCTAATTGTAAAAAATTAATTTGCTTTTGCTTCATACTGATAAGAGCATTTATATCTCTTGTTACAGGATTAGTAACAAAAGGATACGAGATTTGTTTATTTTTATAAGTAGCCTTAAAACCATTCGGATCAATATGTGTATAAGGATAAATAGTATTTATAAAAGGTGTTCCTAAAATAATTGGAGGATATAACTGTTTTTTTTTTTACAAAAAAGAAGAAATGTGGAATGTAGATTTTATTTCGACATATATGAGTATTTGGCAATTTATAGTTGATGTCAAGAGTATGAATAGATGCAGACTTAACTATGTGAGTAGTTTTTTCAAAATATCTGGTTGGAATTAATCCTTCTTGAATACAACTGACATCAACACCACTATCAATCATAGCAATATTAGTGATAGAAAATTCTTTATTTATGAGAATAGTGCAATTTATATACCATTTATGAGAAGTAACTATTTGCATCATTCCCAAGAAATAATCCCTTTTTCAATCTTCTTTTGGACTGAGTTTATCAATTTCAGAATTTTTAGAGTGTTCAAAATCCTTTTCTTTTCCTTTTGAAGTAATAATAGTTTCAGGGATGTCAGGAATCTTTTCTTCAATTTTCAAAATTCTATGATCGGAGATCATCTGATTTTGTTTTAAAGAAATAATTTCTTTCTTTAATTGTTCAGCTTCGATTTTTAAATCATCAAAGGTAGTATCTCTACCTCGAGTTTGACTCAATGCAAGACGTCGATTAACCTCAGCTAAAGAATACGACATATGATAATTATCATAAGAATTATCTTTAGAAATACTAGCAGTATTAGTAGAAGTTTTTTGAGTAGAAAAATTAATGATTTTTTCACGAAGTTTTTCATCAGTAGTTCTTTCAGTAATTCAAGGACATTATCAGCAGTAAGAGTTTGAATATTTAAATCAAGATCGTCAAATTGCGCTTGAAGTTTATACATCATTTCATCACAATTACAAATATCATTATCACAGCCATTGCATTTATCAACCTGATTGGGTTCACTATCAGAATTAGGTAATTCAAAATCATTTTCAAATGTAGAATCAGATTCAGGATTAGAGATATATAATAAATTATAAACTTGGTCATGCACTTCTTCAGAAAGTCCTAAGGACTTGAGTTTTTGTAACTTGCAGTTTGGAGCTATATGACCATATTGGTTGTACTTATAGCACTTAATTTTTGCTAACTCTCTTTTTGATCTATCTTTCGTAAATCTGGTAGACTTACGAAAGGATTTTCTATTTTCACGTTCTTCTTTGGTTCTATGCCTAGAACGTTTATTTTTATAGGATTTATCAGGCTTAGAATATCTTTAGATTTTTCTTGCTAATGGTTTATCCATACCAAATTGTTCACAAAAATCTCCTAATTGGGACTTTTCTCTGAGTTTGTCGAGCTTAATCTGTCTGACTAATTTTAACTCGTTGCAAAGGGCTAAGCCTTCTTGAGTACAAGCTACAATAAGCTGACCATAAGTTTTTTCTGAGTACTGGACTTCGCCATAAGATCCTCTAAGTGATTTTCCAACTCTTTCAGCAAATAAAGATGGAAGACTATAAATGAGTTTAGCTTTTCAATGGTCATACTTACTTTCGGGTAAATCCATAACCCTACTAAGAAAGGTGTCGTTATACCATCTAAATTCTCTTAAATGTTTGCATTTTAAACCATCAACAAGAGTTCTAATGTTTTCATACTGATTGGTAAATCTTCCTCCAAAATGTTCTATAATTGTAACCATAAGGGTCTAGACAACATCTGGTCGACCTGCCCGAAGTGGTCGTCCTAGATTGTCTTTTCCAAGTTTATCATTAGTGGCATTAAAAATAGCCTCGCATTTATCATCGTCTAGGAAATTATCCCATCAGCCTCAAAGTTGGCCAGTAAATCCCGCAACAATCATTTTACAAATTGTTGGGTCAGTATGATTGGTCTGATTCTCTGCTGATGCAGTAGCTGTGGCAATAGTAGAATACATGGACATACGATGGATAATAATAGAGATCTATCGATCTGATAATCCGTCAATATTCCATTCATAAATAGCTTCTCCACTATAAGAAGTATTTGTTTGATTCCAATCTTTTTCCTCTATCAGAACATCTTGAGGAGTTAGACGTGGATAATATGCAGTAGACATACGGGGAATGTCAGCATATTTTTTCCCCGGTTGTTTTTTAATCATACCTTTTAGCTTATTTAGCTCGGAAGAGATGATATCTCCTGTATTTTGAGTAGATTCGATATTATCAGCAAAATTAGACTCGAGTTTTTGCACAAAATCATCAGAAATATTAAGAGATTGAATGTTTAAATGAGAGAACTTTTTATCTAAGAGTTTTTCTAATTGGTCTAATTGAGAAACCTTTTCAAATCCTTCTATTTTAGGAGGTCTTTGGATACAAGGTTTAGATAAAATATATCCTTCTTCTTTGGTTTCGAAAGTAGAAGGAATGTTAGAGGAATCCATCTGCGTGCTAAGTTTGTTAACTAACTCAATTAATTCGTCAAGTTTTTTTATCAAGAGATGAAATATGTTCTCCCAAAACTTTAACATAAAGACTCAAATAATTATTTTGGGCGATAAGGTTATTTATTTCAGAAACAGTAATTTTTCCAACATCTTCATTCACAAATTTTTGAAAAGCAGAAAATGTCATTCCAGTATTATTGGGTAATATAAAGGAAGACTGAGGAGGATACAGAGCCTGAGTAATTGTACCATCAGAACTTTAATAAGATCTTTCAATTATTTTAATATAGGACGGCAAATATGCAGACATAAACCATGGTACAAAAAAGATAATTTTATTATGTAAGACACATATTTCATACAATTCTTCAAAAATATTTTGCAATTCATCAGGATTATAAGTTTCAAAAAATCATGTCCTAAAGGTTTTTCATTTTTCAGAAAAAAATTCTTTCTGAATATATTTTCTTGCCTGAGAACTAGGACTAAAATCAATAAGTTGTATCATCATAATGAAACAAAATTGATATCAAAATCCATCTCAGATGGGGTAGGATTTTCATTATTAAAATCTTAAACTATATTAGTTTTAGAGTTGATTTTAATCTTTTCTACACCTTTAGGTGTAACATGCGAATTTGCAGAATTAATAGTATGCAAAGATGCAGCTCGATTCCTAGCTGGACCATAATCAGGTTCTATAGGAGAAATATGATGTATAGAAGGAAGTCTTCTTGGCAGTGAAAAAGAATTTCTACAGACTGGAGGATTATTATCAAATTGTAGACAAATTCGTCCATCCGAGTTTTGAGTTACTTGAGTTAACTCTGAATGAGTCACATCCTCCGCCAATTGTTTTGGAGAAGTGGTTTATTTTAAAATCCATGTTTTGAGAAAGTCAATTTCATCCCATCGAATAGGTCTTCGGGTAGTAACCCTGGATTTTATAAAGTTAGTTTCAATAAACATAGTGCAATCAGAAGTATCATCAATTAATTTACATTGCGGATTTAAGGTTGATAATAAACGATAATATATGCGGTAAGATAATCCTATAAGCTCAGATCCAGGCGCATAATCATAACCATGAGTTTTCACATTTAAGGTTAAAGCATGAAGAATATTTACATCAGTCAGAGATAATTGCAAATTTGGCTGAGTATTAAAATATACAGGACCATATGCAAGAGTAGATTCAATAGATCCCATTTAAGATTTTCTAAAATTTAAATTTCTAGCATCACGCAAAGCAGCTAAAAATGTTTCAGGGAGACCTTTTAGCGTTAAAGGTCTAAAGGCAATTTGTACTAGACCAATATGCATATAATTATAATTACGTTTAAAAATATCAATATCATGATTATTTAGGAGTTGAATAGTTTGTTCGTCAGCATTTAAAGCAAGAGATTGCTCAGTTGTTTTAATAATTTGTTTATGTTTTATTTTATCAAGAAATCCGTATTCATATATGATTTTTAATTCAACTTTTGGAATTGTCCATTTATTTAATAAATCCATATCTTGAGGTGAATCTACCTCTTCGAGTTTTGTATTCTTAGTACTAACTTCACCCATATCCATGATTATAAAAGCCTTAGATCTCCTGAAATAAAAGAATTTGAAAAGGTTTCTCAATTAGACCAATTAGAAAAACTCTTAGATAAAAAATTTTCTCGTTTAAACATTCAACCTCTTAATATTTCTGATGATTTAGTGCAAAAACTTGAGTCTAATTTTGCTAATAATATCGAATCTACTCAAAATACAGGAGATACGAAATGGAGGTACAGTTGAGTTATATAATATAATATAATATAGTATAATATAATATAATATAATATAATATAATATAATATAATATAATATAATATAATATAATATAATATAATATAATATAATATAATATAATATAATATAATATAATATAATATAATATAATATAATATAATATAATATAATATAATATAATATAATATAATATAA
>NC_061111.1:207942448-207946318 GCF_002878395.1 Capsicum annuum | reverse complement strand
TGTTATATTATATTATATTATATTATATTATATTATATTATATTATATTATATTATATTATATTATATTATATTATATTATAATATAATATAATATAATATAATATAATATAATATAATATAATATAATATAATATAATATAACATATAATATACATACAACATATATACACTATATGTATACTACTTTAGAAAACATATGCACATGTATACGTTAAATATATACTACTTTAGAGTCTATAGAAAATACATACACATATATATAGAATATATAGTGATATACTACTTAAAATACCACTTGAAAGTTGAAAGATACATACATTACATGTTATAGTACTTTAGAAGATATACATTATACACACATATAAACATACAAGATTACAATGTATACTATTTAATATATGTTATAAAATAAGAAAGAATAAAGAGGAAGAGTAGAGAGAATAGAGAGAGCAATTCTTATTTCTCTTAAGGGATGATTTATAACCCCTTTATTTATTGGAAAAAACTAACCTTGGGGTTTCTAACTTTTCCAATAAATAGACATACATAATATATGGTAAAGTAGATATTAATATATATGGTAAAGTAGACATTCACTATATATGGTACATTTATAACACTCCCCCTTGAATGTCTAATTGATAGATAATACGCATATATGCTGCCTTATTAAAAACCTTACAAGGAAAATCCAGTGAGATAAAACCTCGTAAGGGAAAAATAGTACAACACATATTAACTCCCCCTAATGAGAACATCCTTGAACCTTTGCATTTCGATTTTGTGCACCATCTTCTTGAAAGTTGCAGTTGGAAGAGACTTGGTGAATAGATCAGCCACATTGTCACTTGAAAGAATCTGTTGCAAGTAATATCACCATTCTTTTGGAGATCATGTGTATAGAAAAGCTTTGGCGAAATGTGTTTCGTTCTATCTCCTTTTATGAATCCTCCCTTAAGTTGTGCTATACATGCTGCATTATCTTCATATAAAATCGTGGGTGCTTTGTTATATTTCAAACCGCATCTTTCTCAAATGAGATGTATTATGGATCTCAACCACACACGTTCGTACTTGCTTCATGAATAGCTATAATCTCAGCATGGTTCGATGAGGTGGCTACGATAGACTGCTTTGTAGATCTCTAAGATATGACAGTACCCCCACATATGAACACATAGCCTTTTTGAGACTGAGCTTTATGCGGGTCAAATAAGTACCCAGCATCAGCATAACCAACAAGATCGGGATTGCAATCTTTAGAATAAAATAAGCCCATATCGGTAGTCCCTTTTGGATACCGTAATATGTGTTTGATACTATTCCAATGTCTCCTAGTAGGAGCAGAACTATACCTTGCTAACAAATTAATTGAAAAGGTTATATCAGGCCTTGTAGTATTTGCAAGATACATTAGTGCACCAATTGCACTAAGATATAGTATTTCAGGATCAAGGAGTTCCTCATTCTTTTCTTGAGGTCGGAATGAATCCTTATTCACATCAAGTGATAAAACAACCACCGGAGTACTTAATGGATGTTCTCCATCCATATAGAATCATTTCAACACCTTTTTTGTGTAGGCAGATTGATGGACAAAGATATCGTTTGTCAAATGCTCAATTTGCAAATCAAGGCATAACTTTGTCTTTCCGAGATCTTTCATCTCAAATTCTTTCTTTAGGTAATCAATTGCCTTTTGAATCTCGATTGGAGTTCCAATAAGATTTATGCCATCGACATAGACAACAAGTATAACAAACTCTGACGTTGTTTTCTTTATAAAAATACATGGGCAAATTTCATCATTCGTATAACCTTCCTTAGATAAATATTCACTAAGACGGTTATACCACATGTGTCCAGATTGCTTCAAACCATTCAATAATCTTTGCAATCTAATGAAATACATTTCCTGAGGTTTTGAACTATATGCTTTCGGCATTTTGAATCCTTCAGAAATTTTCATGTATATTTCATTATCAAGTGATCCATATAGATAGGTTGTTACCACATCCATCAAATGCATTTCAAATCTCTCATGGACAGTGAAACTAATAAGATAACGCAATGTGATTGCGTCCATAATCGACACCAGGCCGTTGTAAAAATCCTTATGCAACAAGGCGTGTCTTGTACCTTTGTATTTTATTTTTCTCATTTCTTTTTCGTACGAAGACCAATTTATAGCCAACAGGCTTAACACCATTAGGTGTTTGGGCTATAGGTCCAAAACCTTCACGTTTGGCAAGTGAATTCAATTCAGATTGAATTGCTTCTTGTCATTTTGGCCAGTCATTTGTTTGTCGACATTCTGTGATAGATCAAGGTTCAAAAGTCCTCACTATCTTGCATGATTTTCGTTGCAACTTTATATGCAAAGATATAATCCACTATTATTTCAGATCGATTCAAATTAGTTACAACATCACTTGAATTTATATATAGTTCCTCATTTTCTTGAGTCTCAAGCTTATTGATTCCTTCAGGGATATTAACATTGCTCAAATCTTGCACTTTCATATGTGGATCTTTCGTAGTGTCATCTTGACTATTTGTTTTTCTTGTTCTAGGATTTCGATACTTAGAACCTAATAGTCTGCCACACTTCAAGCGTGCTTTAGATTCATTAGCTATGACACTAGTGGATGGTCCTTTAGGGACATCAATTCGAATTGGGACATTCTCTGCATGAATATGTGATTTAGTTATCCTTTTCAAATCTGTAAATATGTCCGTCATTTAATTTGTAATTTTCTGCAGATGAATAATCTTTTGTACTTCTTGCTCACAAATAGAAGTACGTGGATCAAGATGAGATAGTGATGGATTTTTCTATAAAATTTCTCTTTTGATGTCACTATCTTCTCCCCCTAATTTTGGAAAAACTATCTCATCAAACCGACAATCTGCAAATCGAGTAGTGAACATATCTTCCGTTAATGGTTCAAGATAGCGAATAATGGAGATTGATTCAAACCCAACATAAATTCTCAACCTTTTTTGGGGGCCCATCTTGGTGCGATTTGGTGGTGCTATAGGAACATATACACCGCACCCAAAAGTTCTCAAATTAGATATATTAGGCTCTTGACCCAAAATTAATTGCAACGGAGAAAATTTATGATAATTTATTGATCTCAGATGAACAAGTGTTGTAACATGGAAAATTACATGACCCCAAGCAGAAGTGGAAAACTTAGTTTTCATAAGCAATGGTCTTGCTATCAATTGCAGAAGTTTAATTAATGACTCGGCAAGGCCATTTTGAGTGTGAACATGAGGTACTGGATGTTCCACTCTTATATCAATCGATAAGCAATAGTCATTAAATGCTTGGGATGAAAATTCTGCAGCATGATCAGGGCGAATAGACTTAATTTGATTATCGAGAAACTGTGCCCGTAATCGTATTATTTGTGCCAATAATTTTGCAAATGTCAATTTGCGAGATGACAAAAGATATATATGAGACCATCTATAGGAAGCATCTATTAGGACCATAAAGCATCTAAACTACCCACTAGGTGGGTGAATGGATCCACAAATATGTATGCGTTCCAAGAACGCGGGGGACTTGTTAATAGAACTTTATTGAAAGAAAGAAAGGCTAAGGTTTACAATATAATCTGAAAAGCATAAAAACTAAGTAAAACAAAAGTAGGCTATATATATACATAGCCAATAACCTAAAGGTCCATAAACTAAAGGCCCAATAACATATGGGCTAACATCCCCCCTCAAACTCACAATGCAACAGCAATAAGCATTGAGAGTTTGTCACACAAAAAACGAAATCGAGACGCCGACTGAGCCTTCGTAAAAAAGGTCAGCAATCTGCAAAGACGATGGAACAAAAGGAAGCGAT
>NC_061111.1:207813402-207939448 GCF_002878395.1 Capsicum annuum | reverse complement strand
AACCTAAAGGTCCATAAACTAAAGGCCCAATAACATATGGGCTAACAGGACTCAATCCCAACTTTTGTTGGCGATGGCCTCACAATCAGCTTGCCTTGATACCAAGCATTGCATGAAAATTCACCATTCGAAAGAAACTTCAAGTTCTTTAATGGATGTCCATTTGAATTTTCTATGATTCGTCTCATCATTATAGATCCAGGATGTCCCAAATGATCATGCCAAAGTACGAAAGTATTGGAATTAGTAAGCTTCTGGTTTACTATAGAATGTGCCTCAATTGCACAAATCTTTGTCCAATACAGGCCAGAAGATAAAGTAAGGAACTTTTCTATAACACATGTCTACCCAGAGACATTCTTGGTGATACCAAGATATTCAAGATTAATCTCATCAAATATCTAGGTATGACAACCATTTTCATGGATATCTTTAAAACTCATCAAGTTTCTCCAAGGCTTAGGAGAAAATATGACATTATTTATGATGAGTTTAGTTCCCTTGGGCAAGATTATAATGGCTTTTCCGAAGATTTCAATCAAGTTATCACTACTAGAAATTGTAGTAATATTATTCTTGCCCATGTTTAGATGAGAGAAATATTTATCGTCTTTGAATATCGTATGTGTAGTGCCGGAATCAATCAAACAAATATCTTCACAATTTTATAGCTTACTTTGAAAATTATCCATATCTTCAAATAAAATGACATACACCAAATAAAATATACATTAAATTTCTGTATAAAGTGAAAGCTTATATTATAAAAAATTATTAATCATACTTAACTAAGCAATTAAAAAAAATGTCCAACTTAAAATCTCACAATTTTTAAACATCTTTTGCTCTTAATTAATAATATTATTATATTATATTTCAAAGATTCATGTTAAAAAAGAAAAAAAAAACTGCACCAAATCAAATTTGACTTGTTAGTTTTAATGATGATAATTGATAACAATTTAATCATTGAATTAATTAGTATTGTTCTTCTTCTTCTTTTCGACAATAGACTTGGTGATTAAAAAAATATTATAATGATCATATAATAAAGTCTTTCATCATTGAAATAAAATAAAATTCAACTCAATTATTTTGATGAACTACGACAATACCAAAACAATCAATACTATTTTAAAAAATAAAGTAGTACTCATGTAAACAACTACATTTGCATGAATTTTTTTTTATTCACTAACAACCAAAAAAAAAATTCATTCATTTTTTCATGTTTACGGAACCATCGCCAATCGAGTGATCAATCTTTCCTTTGGGGTGCTCGAAAAAATCTGCTACATCCAAGCTTGTGATGTCAATAGCATTTTTAGAGAGACAATTAGCCTCAGGATTTCTCTCTTTCTTCTTTAGTGATGCTTGATAAAGATCAAACAAGTGCTTGAGAGCACGATAGTCATGTGAATGATGTCCTTTTCCACTACATCGGAAATAAGTAATTGTTTCACGTTTCTCATATTTTTTCTTTTTGTTCGATGAATAATTAACATCCGAAACATGGTTTCTTTCTTGGTCATCATGACCACGACCACGACCACGTCCACGACCAGGGCCGTGACCAGGGCCACGACCTTTTCCACGCCTAGCATGGTGAGTGTGCACATCATTCACTTCAGGGAATGGTGCAAATCTAGTTGGTCGGTTCTCGTAATTTTTCATCAACAAATCATTATTTTATTCAGCCACGAGAAAATGAGAACTCAGTCCAGTATACTTCTTGAAACCCTTTTCTCGATATTGTTGTTGTAAGAGCACATTTGATGCATAAAAAGTGGAGAGTGTGTTTTCCATCATATTGTCATCATTGACCGTCTCTCCACATAGTTTCGATTGAGAAGAAATTCTAAACATGGCAGAATTGTACTCATGAACAGACTTATAGTCTTGAAATCTCAAATGTTCATTCATATCGTGTTTTTGGGAGAATGACCATCTTTAAATGGTCAAACCTCTCTTTTAGGATATTCCACAATACGAGTGGATCCTTAGTAGTAAGGTATTCAATTTTTAGTACTTCGTCAAGATGATAACGCAAAAAAATTATAGCCTTAGCACGATTTTGACTAGATGTTGTACTTTCTTTCTGTATGGCATCTCCAAGACCCCATAGCATCTAGGTAGATTTCAGCATCCGGCACCCATGGAATATAGTTCTTGCCTGAACTTTGAAGGGCAACGAACGCTCGCTTTGTAAGATTGTTAACCATATGAAAAGGAAAGAAATAAAAAATAATACCTTAGCCTTAGCCTTAATATTTGAGATGGTAGAGTCTCGTGCTGATAACGTGTTATAAAACAAGAACGAATAAAGAGAAAAAGTAGAGAGAATAGAGAGAGCAATTCTTATTCCTCTTGAGGGATGATTTACAATAAGGGAAAACCCCTTATTTATAGGGCAAAACTAACCTTGGGGTTTGTAACTTTTTCATAAATAGAAATACACAATATATGGTAAAGTAGGTATTCATATATATGGTAAAGTAGACATTCACTATGTATGGTACATTTATAACAATATAATAATACTTGAAGTTTTGAACATATATTCAAAAATTTATAATTTTACATACAACACTTAAAAGATAAACTTATAATATTTTTATATGTCAATACTAGTTGTCTAAGTAATATTTGCTGACATTATTTTTATTTTTTTAATTATATGTATATATGTTTGTTATATTTATTACTTAGTGTAAAGTTTGATAGTAATATATTAAAAATATTTAATTCAAACTAGGTATTCAATTTAAATAAAATAAAATAAGTAAGGAGTGAATAATGTTGTATTTTATTGATTGCAAAATGATTCAAAGCTTATAATTTGCATGAATGAAAAATCTATAAATTTTGTATCATTTTTTCAACTCATGCATGTTAATATTAACGGTATCATAGCAAAGTCAAAGTCAATGGGGGAAAAGGCTAAACCATGTATTGGATTTGATTGTGCTGAGTTCTCTCTTGAAGTCATAATTTTTTCAAAATTCTGTTCATCTTTCGGCTCCTCCTCCATTTCTGGATTTCTTTGTTTCGCTCTAATCCAATCTCTAAGGCAAACTAGAACATTTATAGCATTGCTTCCCAATGAGTGTCGGTTGTCTCCAAGCTATTGTCGTCTCTGACTAAAAGTGCTCCCCGATGCAACGGTTGACATTGAAACATTCAATATATCTCTAACTAATTTTGAAAACACTGGATATTGTCTTTTATTATTATTCTACCAATTTAGCGCGTAAATCCTTGCTCTACGATCCTCTATCTACTGTCGAAGAAAATACTTAAGCTTTTCTCGAGAATTTATTTTGTGTGATGAAGGCTGCACCCTGTCCCAAACATTTAAATAAAAAAAGTAATCAAGATAACTACTATGTGCCTGTATTTTAGAAGATGATGGATCCTCGGGAGCTTGAGGAACGCCAGTTGAAGTGATATTTGTTGATACGGCTTTATCAAGTAAATTGGCATAATAGTTATATAATGCTTCCATGTAACTGTTCGCATAACTCATAGCCGTAAACAAAAAAGGTTCTTTTTCAGGGTCTATCTCTAAAGCATTATAAATAATAGAACTAAATTCGGTCATAGTATTATATTTCATACATGGATTTATTACAGCACCAATCAAATAAACTGAGGGAATCGGACAAAAATATTTTTTAAATTTAGCAATCATAGCAGTAATAGCTTCTTTGTAATCTTCTTTATTCTTATATTCGTTAAACAAACAAAAAATGTCGGCTAAATAAGCTAAAATATTATAAACAGTAGGATAATAAGCACCAGAGAATTCAACTGTAGCTACATAATTTTTTTTCAAAAATTTAACAAAATCAACAATTGCAGTCCAATCAGAATAATGTAGCATACACTCAGGAAAAGAATCAGAATATTGATTAAAAGTCATTGTAATAGAAACTTTATAAGCAAGACAAGTTTTTAAATAAGTATAAGTAACATTCCATCTAGTATCACATTCTTTAGGCATAAATATCATTCTAAGTCTATTTTGTTCACATTTGATTTTAAATTCTCTGACTCTAGCTTTTCGATTATTTCCTTGAATAAAGCTAATAACAAATCGGACTTTTTCAATATAAAACTCAAAAAATTCAAGATCATCTCTTACGATTAAATTATATATATAACAAACACACTTAACATAAAATATTTCGGATAACGGCGGAGAAAGTTCAACTTTAAACAACTTAATAGTAGCCTTGTTGTTAGATGCATTATCAAAAGTTATACATAAAATTTTTCTTTCAACACCATGATATTTTGCAACTTTGGAAATAGATTTAGAAATAAATCTTCTAGTGTGTCTACAATCTTCATCATACAAAAATGCCAAAAGACGTTTTTGCATAACAAAATTACTATCTATCTGGTGACAAGTAATTGTTAAATAATCATTTTTGTTAACAGCACGACCAAGATCAGAAGTTCGAGCAATTCTACATGGAATATTTTTTAATAATACAGATAAATAATAAATATATTATACATGGAGTCTAAAAATATCGATCCGACAAGTACTTCTAGGAATACCTGTAAACATTGGATTATAAATTGTTTGAATATAATGAATAAAATCAACTGAAGAAGCAAAAGTGAAAGACAAACAACCCACAGCTATCACTTTCGCTATTTCTTCCCGGTCCTTCATTTTATTATAATTCTTAACTAATTGTTCGGTTACTGGTTTCAATCTAGTTTGTGCTGCCCTACGAACGGCCTCACTACCTTGTGCAATAGTTAACTCTCTTGCATGTCTATCTCTTAAATGTTTCATCAACGAACCTGTATCTCCTTTATTAGCTCCGATTTTATGCTCATATATAATTTCACAAATATTGCATTACACCTTAGTTTTCCTTCTATTTTCAAAAAAAAATTCATGCAATACTAGTTTTTCTACGAGATCTTGCAGGGGCATGACGGGGAGGACAGGGAGAAAGATTAACCAATTTGGATCTAACATTAGCATTTTTTATTTCAGGTGTCTCACTAATATTTTTATCATCTACATTTAAAACAATCGCTTCTACTTCATTCTCTTCTTCTATACTATAATTTTTGTGAGCTTCTAAATAATTCATATCGTGGGCATCTCCACCTATTTCTTCCTCAAAAGGTTGATTAACTGGTACCGGAGGCACACATGTATATTAAGTACTTGAACTACCTCTACCGAAACCGTCACCAATTCATTTTTTTACTACCACTATCACTTCCGAGATAAATTTTTTGACACTTTACCGAGGTTTATTAATCTATCCCTATTTTAAATTAACCTACAAAATATTCAAAATACACAAAAATAATAAAGTTAAATATTCAACAATTACTACACTAATTAAAAATTAAAAGTAAGAGATGGAATGACAATACCAAATTTTGGAAGTATCTGAAAGTTGCGACTTTAGAAAACTTCCACTTATATTTGTAATCGCAAAAATAAAAAATAAAATTGAGCACTTTAGGAGATAATTCGAATATTTGAAAGAGATTGAAAGAATGAGAGATTGAGAATGTGTGAAAAATGATTTGAAATTATAGGGTATTTATAGAAAAAATTTTGAATTAATTTTTTTTTAATATAATTTGGGAAACTAGGCAATTGGCCGTTGGAGGTCCACAACGGCTATAATGTCGTTGGGCCTCAACCGTTCAATGGCCCTTTTCCTATTTTCCAAATGGCTCCAATAAAAAAAGAATTATAATCGGGTCGGCACGATCCGAGTAACCGATGGTCTTGGTTTGATTTTTGAATTGGGCCGGCCCACCAAGCCTGTTCCAAGAGAAGATTCAGCTCGGGATCGGCAGCCCAGTAGCCCGGAGGACCACCGGGTTGGGCTAAAAAAGTCAGAACGGGCTAGCCCATTTGACAAGGTAATTGGTTAAGTTGTTGTCATGTAGTATCCTCTTGCAGAAATGTAAGGTAACGTTGCGTACAATAATCCCTTGTTGTTGGACTCTTCCACAGACCCCACATATAACGGGAGTATTAATCCACCTAAGATATTCTTATTTATCTTTGAAATTTATTTTATTTTAGTTCATTCTTTTCCCCCCAAAAAACTATTTAAAGAGAAGCTATTGTAAATATTTAGCTGAATTGCACAAAGAGTTAGCTGAATTGCACAAAGAGCCTTTTCTGAGACCTTTAGAGGTCGTTTGATAGTGTATAAGATAATACTGGATAAATTGCATTAGTAATGTTGAGATTAGTAGTGTTGAAATTAGTAATACTGAGATTGGTAATATTGAAATTATTTTTTATGCAGTGTTTGGTTTGATGTATAGAAAACAATATGTATTGTTATATTTTAAGAAAAATATTGTTTGTTTATAAAAATACCTCGACATATTATAACTTTGTGCATTTTCTTTGCAAGACTTTATTATTTTTTAAATAAAAAAATTAATAATATAACTAATTATTTACTTTGGAATTTTAAGATCTAATCATTCATTTGTAAAAAAAATCTTTTTTTCTGGTTATCTTTTCTTTATTTGTTCATTATTTGCTTGTTGTTCCTACTTTGTGGTGTTCTTAACTTGGAGAAAGATACGTGTAACTTTTGAATGAGACAAATACAATAGAATCATTATTAACATAAATTTATATTCCGTAGGGTGTTAAAGCTAAATAAAAAAAAATATTTTTATTTATGAATATCCTATTTACAAAATTAAGACTTGTATGCAATCATGCAATTTGTTTTCAAATTTTGACCAATAAGTATGTTTTAAGTTAATGAAATAGTTTATTTATGACTAAAATTATTTGGAGGGATATTATCTTGATAAGTTGAAAAGAAGTAATTCACATTGAATAAATTTAAAAAAATTTAGAAAAAAAATTAAAAAATTTGAGGGCATTTTTGTCTTTACATATCCATGGATTACTAATCCCATCAAATTGGGTGTATTAGTTATACACCCTATAATATCATGTAGGATGTATAACTAATCCATATATTAATATATTAATTATACATTGCTCCAAAGTTGGTAGCAAACAATGTCTTTTAAGTAATTCCACCATTTCATCCATAGATTATGAAAATAATCCACACTACCAAACGGGTCCTTAGGATTGACAAAACAAATCCATGAGATATCTGCTTCTCATATAATTTTAAGCAAAGTTGAGAGTGGAAACACTTCAGTTGGACACATCGAAAGATGTTTCGTCTCGTTTTCCTCCCTCTTATGTGTACATAAAAAAAGTAGGAACCAATCTCCATACAAGTTATGTTGCCAAAAGTTTCTGAATATCCTTCTGCAATATATTGAAAAACATTACTTAGAAACAGTAGAAACCTAACACAAATTATGAATGCAGTTGAATGAAAAATTAGGAAACAACTATTAAAAATGCAGCTTCGCTTGTTATATGTCCTGTGAATAATATTTCATCAGCTTTCCTACCTTTCTTAACGAAAGGTGAGATCTGAACTTGTGTGCCTCAAATATTCCCACCAGTATAGGTACCAAATAACTCTACTACTTAAAGTTTAAGACACCTAGAAGTGCACTCAAAAATTGTGTTATGTCGATAACAAACTCCAAACACATTTTCATGTCCATTTAATTCCTTTGTGAATCGGAGATTAACCGGAAACAAGGTAGTTATAGCGCTTTTGTCCAGTCAAGCAATAAGCAGTGCACGCATAGTGTGGGGTATTTAGAAGCACATCAGGTCGAAGCTTGTGATCATATACCGGGCTACTAGAAATAACTCATGCGAGATATAGTGCTAGTTAAGGTTGTGAGGCAGACTTTTACCATACACTGGGGGTAAACAGACTACCTGTAGGAAACACATGTATCGAAGTAAACCAATCATTGAAGTCACATTTGTATTTGTTTTGGGTAATTGATTTAGTCCTAAGGTTCATTTTGTTTTTACAACTTGAAAACATGAAATTACTTGACGCATTGATTTGATACTAACATGAAATTATTATAATCTCACCCTCTGTTATTCTTCCTTCTGTTTTTTTCCCTCCTTCTATTTGTAAAGATATGGCACTTGGACCTAACTCAACCCCAAAACTCACTTCATGAAGGGTTGAAAATTTATTGATCTTTTAGCAGGTTATTGGTATGAATGAACATATTATAGAATCTAGAATGTAGACGAATACAGCACGGGCAGTTGAGTATAGCAGTATCATGCCTTTGTTTTGTTCTGTGACAAAAATGAAAAACTTGCAAGGATTGCACAAGTCCACATAGACAAACCACCAGTCCATTTCCCAAAGAATGTGGGACTCTAACCCACTCTAATACCACCCTTCACGCTCAGGCCCAACTGAAGAGTGGACTGGGAGCCCGAATCGGGATGGACCTAACTGTGATACTATGTAATTCATAAGGTAGGGAGAATTCCTCACACTGTTGTGGTAAAGTATAGGATCTCACTCCTCATACTGTTGTACTACCTACCATATTATAGTGGCTATCCATTGCTAGAAATGTTTTCCCACCATGATTTGTTGGCACAAATGCCTCCTTTGAAATAGAAAAGTAAGAGAGATCCACCAATTAACATGATAATATTTACTATCATTACAACAAGCTTATGATCACCGAACCAGGAACTGCAATCTTTTGACTCACATTGAAGCTCTTAATGTTGCAAGCTAAGGTTGCCAAGTCACGTGGCTCTTTTACTCAAAATTACCAGATTCACCGAAATCTTTCCTAATTCTTATTTTTCCTTTTAATTCCCACCTATTCTTCCCCTCGAGTTATAAGAAAGTACCTATGACTTAGTGGGAGATAAATTATATCACAGCAGATTTAAAACCAATTATGAAGCTTCCATGACTTCAGACATTGTTCTATATATACAAGAGACAAGATAAAAGAATGAGCACCTCTATTTGGAAAGGCGACGTTGTTGGTGGATACCTCTCAACAACTTTACCATTTTTGTCCACAAGAAACTTCTCAAAGTTCCACTTAACCAGATCACCTAAAAATCCTCCTGCATTTGATTTTAGGAACTGGTAAACTGGTGCCGTGTTTGGCCCATTAACGTCAACCTGTTTCATATCTTATTAGTTCATTGATTATACAATTACCACAGTCTGTCTACATTATATGCAGGGGAATTTAATGCAAACCTTGTCAAAAATTGGGAATTCAGCTTTAAACCGTGTACAAGCAAACTGCTTAATCTCCGGATTTGATCCTGGCTCTTGAGCCCCAAACTGATTACATGGAAAAGCAAGAATCTCAAGTCCTGCAAGGAATGTGATCAAATGAGTTGGAAAGATACGCATGGGATAAACTACGCGCATTTAGCATTCTTTGAACATTGAAAATTACAATACTGAAATTTAACTAATTAAAACAGTACATATTCAATAGTTATGCAATAAAAGAAACCGTACAAGAATTAATACATATTTTAAACCAGTGGCGCAATGAAAATATAACGTGGACTTGCTAATAAGATGCCTCATTACGGAGGCTACTAACGAAGCATCCGATGTCTTTTTTTAGTGACTCTAGTTAAAAAAGCTGCATGACCTATGAGATAGCAGTCTTTTTTTTGAGGATGCCCGGGAACAACTCCTAGGTCAATTAAGGAGAAAATGTTGGAACCTCATGGGTAAGGATAAGGTAATGGAATTGATAGAGAAATTCATAGCAGCCCCTGCACCCATTGATTTTGCACCTTCTAACATCTCGACTTGAGAATTCTCCTCACGCTTTTTCCATCACGATTTTCATAGGAGTTTGTGCAGTTTCAGCACTTGGGAAATGGAAAGCTAAAGATTTTTTCCAAGAAAATCAGACTTTCTTTTTCCTACAGTACTACCTAAGAGTAGCCTTGGCGTAATGGTAAAGTTTTTGTCGACTTGCCGTGTGACCAGGAGGTCACGGGTTTGAACTGTGGAAACAGCCTCTTGCAGAAATGCAGGGTAAGTCTGTGTAAAGAAAGACCCTTCTGGTCAGGGCCTTCCCCAGACCTTGCACATAGCGGGAACTTAGTGCACCGGGCTGCCCTGCCCTTTAGTACTACCTGAGGCTAAGAGTACAGGCATTGTAAAGTTTCATGACTTCTTTTGACTGGCTCATACACCTGACATTGAAACTACTTCATATCTCAATGAAACTAAGCACTTCATATTCCATAAATAATTACAGCCGGACTAGTAATCATCAAATGTCACTGTTCATCGGTAAAGTCCATCTTATTGCAATAGGAATGAACACAAACAAATAAGTTTTGCATCTACGAACGGGCACATACCATCAACTCAAGGGAGCATCTTAAATAAGAGAATTGAATGGCTACGACTAATTGAGTCCAGTATTCATCATGACCTTACATCTCGATTCTGTCAATTTCAGGTTATAGACTTCTTTTGTCCCCACATTTTATCACGGGGAGGAAACTATTCTACGACTAAGAAACAGGAATAGATTTTGAAAGCAATCATTATGCCATTCAATTTTCTTTTAGTTGTTGTGCCACATGTTTAATATCAGTGGCTATCTTTATTATGACCAGAATAAAGACATTTATTTTCTACTATATCTGTTATAATTTAAAACGCTTCATGGGGAACTAACAGAAGCACCACAAACTATACAAATATAGGAGAAGCATTGCCACTTCAAGAGAGTTCGAGTGCCAAACTTCAAGAGAGTTCGAGTGCCAAACGTATTCAATCCTAAAGCATGTAGCTCACCTTGATTTTTATACTTCTCATACAAACGAGAGAGCTCTGTGTAATTTGATGTTGTCAAGCCACTGAATGCAAAACCAGTTTCTCCAGTCAGATCATTAAACTACGGTAAAAATATCTGAACATTAAACAGTTCAGTTAGAAATTGAGGAGAAAGTACCATCTGGAAGCAACGTTAACAATTAGAAGAACCTTTCCCTTAAATGTGTTAAGTGGAACATCTTTCCCATCAATATCCTGCATCAAGAAACAAATGAAAATAAGGAAACATACTTGTTACTCTGCTGCATAAAAACATCTAAACAGATCAACATGTACAATCGTATCTTGTAGATGAGGATATATTTCTGCTAGCATCTCTTTCAGCATAATATAAAAAATAGAACTTATAACATCAAGTTCCATTAAGTGTTGTCGAGATGAGTAATGATCTCTTGTATATTGCCATACTGGGGATTCCAATGGATAAAAGAAGAAGCTGAGAAATTCCCTTCATGGTGTAAGTTACAGCATGAATCTTTGTATGCCAGTGCACCTCTCTTGTGATATTGCCATACTAGGGATTCCAATGGATAAAAGAAGAAGCTGAGAAATTCCCTTTGTGGGGTGAGTTACAGCACGAATCTTCGTATGCCAGTGCACCTCTCTTGTGGCATTAACTCTGACTTATTCACCAATGCACAACTGGTACACCCTCAAACGCGATGAGCACAAATTTATCTCAATTCGGCTTGGAAAATATCAGTGTTTCATCTGCAAATAGAAGGTGTGAAACTGATACCTCCTTCTCATGATAAAACACTTATACTAAGCCTGGTTGGTAACCTTCTCCGATGAATTTGCTTCAATCAGAGAGAGAGAGGCATCTCAGTTTATAACGTTATTTCCAGTAATCCTAACAGCTCATACCAATTCCAACAGGGAACAAGTGCTCCGGTCCTAAGTAGTAGAGTTACTGAACATATGCCCTCTTTACATGGGTATATCTAAAGCTTATCAATTTTACCAACAATAACATAAAGGGTAGGCATTAGACAAGGTTTATTTTCCTCAACAGTTGTAGATCCGTGTGGTCTGGCTCTTTCCCAGATCCCGCGCATAGCAGGAGCTTTAGTGCACCAAGCTGGCCTTTTTTTTAACTATGGAGACTAACATCATCAAGTGAACATAATCATCAATACAATCACCTTAAATCAGATGCTAGATTCGATCTACAAGCCATAAATCAGAGACAACTTATAATTATTACATTTGGAACACTAACAGATACATGATTCTGAGTCTAGACAAAGACAAGGACATATTTTTGTTTAGTCTTTCAATATGTGAACTTAATTCTAATTGCATACACGTTTATCATGATTACCAATTACGACAACATATATCTCTCCTGGGTTGGGATATCCTGTGGGATTATAATAATCCCGCCCTCTATATGAGATAGTAATCCCACCATTGTAGCACAAATGGTGAGATGAAATAATCTCATAATTAACTAATACGTCAAACCAAACATGGAATAAAGTTAATCCCAAATTTTATACCGGGATTGTTATCTTTATCCCACCTATCAAATTACATTTGGTACACACGAGGGAATAAGCAACAATATCCTGTAGGATTATTTTATTCAGTAGCAATTCGACCATTTCAGTACAACTGATGGGATAAAATAATCACAGAATTAGCTAATACCCCAAATCAAACATAGGATAAAGTTAATTCCAAATTTTATGCCAAAATTATTATACTTATCTCACGTACCAAACGTCCCATGTGCAGGGGCGGACCTACGTTGTATTTTGGGGTGCTCCGGTACCCACTAAACTCGATGCAGAATAGGTATAATTACATAAAAAATATATGAAAGTAGGTATAAAACATATAAAAGCACCCACTATAACAAAAGTTGGTTGGGTGCATTGGCATGTATGTTGATCTTAAGGTCCGGGTCCGCCACTGCCCATGTGAGAGTCTAAACAAAAGAAAACATATACTTCCTCCCAAAAAAACTGCAATTTAACATATTTATAGTCTTTAAACATCTGAATTTAATCTAAAGAAATTAAACTAATCTTAATTTTATAACATTTGTCTATTAATTTGTGAACAAAGAATATAATGGAGCATATTGGTGATGATGGGAAACAATACAATCTATCCAAATGTTGTATTTATCAAGACAATACAATACAGTATAATAGAACACAACAAAATACAATATGATATATTATGAAATAATATGTAACAACTATCAAACAAAATGGAACTCAGAGTCTTTGACACGGGAAACATACAATCTATCCAAATATTGTATGCTACAAGACAATCTACAGTACAGTACAATACAACACAATAAAATACAATACAATACATTATGAAACAATATGTAACCATCCAACAAAGTGTAATTCAGAGTCTTGACAAACCAAAAGTTATGAATATAACATTTAACACAATACAAGACAGTAAAATACAATATGATACATTACGAAACAATATGTAACAACAAAGTTAGGAATATAACCTTAACAGTGAAGTCATAAATAGTCTTCTCAGTAGCAGCTCTAGCATAGACAGTGCCTACATTCTTGGATTTCAATGAATACCCAAATGATTTAGAGGATGGTAAAGAGAACCCATATTGGAAAAATGAAGATTTGGAAGAGCTACAAGAAGTTGGTTTGTAGACAGAAGAAGAAGTGTTGTAGTAAAGATTCAATTTGGCTTGAGAAAAAATGGGACATATTGGTGAAAATACTGATGAAGAAGAAGCAACATAGGATGCCATTTGAGTGTTGAATTATCAGATTTTGCGAAAAGCTCAAATTTGCAATCAAGAAGAACAGCGAGTTAGGTGAGAAAATTCGACAGTGGAAAGTGTGGAGAACTTATTTTTGTTAATTTGATTTAGTTGGGAGACAAGATCGTGAGAGTGGACTGTAATGATACACGTGGTTGGTTCCTCTTTTTGTTTTTTTTGGTGGTAGAAGTGGTTGGTTCCTTGCCTTCTGCCAGATGCTCATATATTTAAATATGGATAAAAGAAAATTGGTTAATGGATAATGTGGATTTTAAAATTAACCGTGATTTTAAAAAGAATTAGGAGTGGCGCGGGCTAAAAGTTAGTAAAATAAGCTCAATGTTTTTTTTAGGGAAGTTACATAAGCTTAACATTTCAAAATATTACTGAATTATGAAATTATCTAAATTTTATTTTGTATTAATAAAATAACTCAACTAATTTTTTTTTTCTTTTTAGAAAATCAGAGCCTCATTTTAAATAACCTATTCCTTATTGTTATTACACTCATCCACCTACAAATTGAGTTTCATCTAACTAAAGAGTAAAATCTTATTTTTCTGATAAGCCTAAATCTCTCTCTTTTTCCCTTTCTTTCTGTATTTCTCCAGAAATTCATTATATTTCTTGACCTTTTTTTGTGTTACAAAAATTTTATGTTTTATGAAAAACTTTGAATTATGAATGATAAATATAGTAAAAAAATATGGCAAACGAAATTATAATAGATCGTGACTTGCAAGTTTATGATAGATCGATAACACTCCATCATATATTTACTTAAACTATAAATTATCTAGAACAGTTATACGAAGAAATTTACCCAGAAGAATATTATTCAGATTAAAAAAATGTTAGAATATATTAGACAAACTAGAGAAAATCAAGAAAATCTAAATAATGAAATTAATTATAGAAACCGAATTAAACAAATAATGAAAGACCTAAAAGAAAAACTAATATGGATAGAAAAAACCTTAGAAAATTTAGATAAAAGTACATGTGATAGTTTATATAATTTAAAAACCTCACTACGAGAAGAACAACACAAAATAATAAATAACATCGAAAATCTAGAATTAGATATATATTATAGCACAGATAGGATAAATTATTATACAAGAATTTGTAACTCTACAATTATAACAGGATAAAATAATTAATGAATATATCTTACGAAAAAAGTAAATTATTAAAAGATATTAAAACAAAATATCCACGCACTAATAAAAATAGATTCACTAGAAACCTACTAAATCTATTTAATAATCTATTAAATCCGCGCACCCCCTCCAAATGGTATTCATCCCAAACTGGTGTCTCATTTGTTTTTAGTATAGAAACATTTTCTATAACATAGGAAAGAAAAGTGTTGTCTATTTCGTAGGTTGTAGCTCCTCTTTTTTCCTTTTTAAATTCCTGAAACTAATGTACAATAGATAAAAAGGAATTTAATATGATACAAGGGGAAGATTTATCAAAAGTATTTTAAAATTTAAAAAAACTAAAAAAGAATTCAAAATAAGGGAGAATACGTAATATCAAACGTGAAGAAAAGGTCTCTAAAATTATCCCTAATATATGGTTGTACCAACTTTATTCGAATTTAGTACATAAACCAAATTTTCTATTGAATTTACATCTAGTAAAATTTAAATCCTTACTCTTAATTAATTACAAGTCGAATTATTAAGCGGTAAGTTCTCTTCACTTCAATTCTAAATTCGTGAATTCAAATCATCAAAAAAGTCATTAAAAAAAGAGTAAAATCTTCTAGGAAGGGGTTAAAAAAGATTTATTTTTTTGGTTAACCAATATTTATATTAATAATAACAGTGGTAGAGTAATATTACAAGGAAGACTGCTTAGACTAGATTGAAAGCAAAAAAATCAGTTCCATGTCCTATTTGGTGGTCATTACATAGGCTAATTTTTCTTTCAAAAATAGTTTCTACCATGTCTATTTAGACTGCTTTTCAGGCAAATACCGAAGAAACTACAGAGTCTTTAACCTTCAAAATTTGCAAATGTTGCTCCCTTCGTTGCCATTATATTTGCCACCTGGTTATGCTCTTTAAAGCAGTGTTGCATCATTGGAGCTCTTAGTCTCCTTTTGCCATATGTAGCAATTGATTGGTGGTGACAATATTTTTATTTTTTCATCTCAAGCTTCTAGACTTATAACCAAGATCAACTCCTGTAGAACTTGCATCCTTGTAAGTTGCACCAGTTTGTAGGATCCTTTAGCTTGATGTCCCTGACTGTTTTTATGAGGAAAAAAGGAACAACATTTAGTATATTTACTTAGCTATTTGCTTTTCTTTAAAACAAACAAAGTTGGAGTTAACTTACATTCAGTATTTGAGTTTTCTTTAAACTTGTGTAGGTACCAAATCCAGCATTCTTTGACCTTTTTGATCCACCTACTGCAACATCTTCTGTATTTGTAATGCTTCTTCTCTTGTGTCCAGCATTTTCTCTTCTTCTAAGAGCTAGTTGACTCTTGATTTCTTGTGTAACCGAAACTGTTGTATCACCATAAAAAGTTGATCATGCATCTTTCTTGAACCTCTTAACTCTACTTGTATCAATACAAACTGTTGAAGATATAGCTTGGCTTGAACATGTTGGTACATGTTGACTTCAACTAGTTTGTGCTGATTTTTTTGTGGGTTTTGGTGCAGGTTGGCTTGAGCTTCTAGGATGACTACTTCCTTGAGAACTTTGACCAGTAAACTTGGTCCATTGTGAATTTGGATCAAGAACCTTAAAACTCAAACATAATAGTTAATAAATGAAAAAATCAACATGAAAAAATAAAATCAAATGTAAAGTGACTGTTTTACCTTATAATATTTTCTGTTATGGCCTTGTTCATGACACTTAAAACATGTTATTTTCACCCCTTATTTGGACAACTTTTCATATTTCTTCCTTAATTCATCTTTGCTCCTTCTTCTATTTCTTGCAGGCCTACCGTGCATTTTCTTAAGTTCAAGAGGCCCAATCTTTGAATTATTTGTTTCAGGCCACATTTTCATATTGAATATTGGTTGGATGAAGTGACAATAAACCTTCATGAAATTTTGTTTCTTATACCAATGCTCTATATAAGGTTCAGATTTCTTTTAAATATGATACAATGCACAGATAATATGTTGGCAAGAAATGCCTCTCAATTGCCAAGTTCTACAACTAAAAGTCCTGCTAGTCAAGTTCACTATATGCCTATACCGTCCTTGTCCAATCTCAAATCCAACATCAGCATTCCAAATCACCTTGCAAGTCCTAGCCCTGTTCTTATTCTCCTCCAATATAAGCTTAGCCATAGTTGCAATATCACATATCCAATTATTGACAAACTTAATTATGTCCGCTGTTCTAGTCATTATTTTTCTCCTATTTTTCTCCAACATGATAATAATAGAATTGTGTCTACTAGATAAGATCCATGAATTAAAGGTCTTACATATGTTATTTTCAACAACATTATAAACACCTAATTTTTTACCAAAACCTAAGTGTTTTTTGCCATTTTAGTGTACAATTTTTTTTAGGGTTTAAATTAGATATTTTAAATTTATCTTATTTTTACTAAATTTATTTTAAAATTTTTGAAAACTACAAAAATGGAGTCAAATTTTAAATAGATTTTTATTTTATTGTTTATTAATTTTTAGAATTTTTTTTTTCTAAATTATATTTGTTTTCTTATTTCAACTTTTAATAAAGAATGTTGTGATATTAATATTTTTTAATCATATTCCTAAGACTAGCTAAATAACTTGTTTTGTGCTTTGTTATTTTTAAATAGATTTTATTATTTTTATTTTATTTAAAATATTAATTAAAAGAAAAAAAAAAGAATCCTAAACTACCATTCCCATACCCTAAAACCACATCCCTATTTTCCCTCCAACATACTCCCATCATTCCCTCAACTTCCCACATCCACACTCATCTACAGAACACTACACACACTATACTTACCACACTATACATACCCATATACAGATATACACACAGAGGGGATGGAAGATTTAAAAAAAAAAAAAGAAACATGCACACTTGAAAAACAAAAGAGTAAAAAAGAAGGGAAAACAGTAGGAAGAAAGAGGAAGAAAAAAATAAAACATAAGAAGAAGAGTTTGAATTTGAAGTTCCGGTCGAGTTTTTGGTGACGTCTATCGTGCTTCTCTTTCAGTTAATTCATTATTCAGGTTTTTATCCCATTCTACACTATTTATTTTATAAGTTTCGTCGTGAGTAAAAGCATGAATAAGTTATTTTCAATGGTTTCTTACGTTATCTAGCGTGTATATTTCGTTACTTTTATGTAGTTCGTGCTCTACATTTTAAAAATATAATTCGTTTGTTGGTTTGAAATAATATTCATTAAAATAATTTTGAGTTTTGAGTAAGATAATTTTTAGAGTTGTTAACGTTAGAAGATATAGTGATACATTTAATTAGTGCGCGATTAGTGTAATTGTGTTTAAATGAGAACAAGAATATAGGATTCATGCATGCATGCATGCATGTAAAAAATAGAAAAAGAGGGATAACCAATAAAAAAAATACACTCACACCTGCGCACATTATTCTTCATATACTAACTGATGTACTTAACTAGAAATGAAACTAACTAAATTTTATTACTTTCCTGTCAACATTCTGTTTCCATAATCCTGCAAACCAAATGTTGTTATAAATTATTGTCGTTCAAAGCAATATCGAAAATGTTATGTAACTTCAGAAATACGTAGCTTTTCTAGCTAGAATCTTCATATGGTGTTTCAAGATGAAGTTGATTATAATTGCGTGATTCCTTATTCCAGTCACGTCATGTGAACCACTATCTCCAAATATACTGTAAAGTGGTTAAATTAGATTCAAACTGAGATAAAATATAAGACGTAGTTCACAATGACATTCTAGTAAGTTGGAATAAATTGGAGTTTGATACATGGTTAATGACTTGATTAATAGTTTTCTTAAAGGAAAAAGTGGCACTATCGACGAAGGTTTGCTAACTATTCCATGTTCTATTATCTTGAGGCAAAGGTTACAACTTTTAGTGCATAATTACTGTGATCTATATGCTGAAGGACATTAGTTTACATTTTTTGATGCTGAAAAAAAAGCTTCATTTTGAATCCTTCTAGTCTACATGTTTACTCATAACAATCGATCTTGTAAGAGAGTGAATTCATAAAAAATGAGTTAAGTTCTTAACTTCAAAGAACATTAAAGTTTATTATAGAGGTGAAAATTAACGATGAAGTTGGAAAGCCCTGCTACCAACCATCGTTATAATAAAATTAACATATCGTTTTAAAGCTGATCTAATCGAGATAGATAGTTTTTTTTTACTTGTTAAAATCTTGCTTAAACATGAGAAAAATGGAAACGATTCATAAATGCGACAAAGGCACGAGAAATATACCAAAACTCGTGGTAAGGTCGAAAAGTACTACTATCGGCAAGCCACACATCAATACATATTTTAAATATATTCAAATATAAATAAAAGCGGGATAGAAGTCACTTTTAGGCCAACAAATATTATATATCCAAAAGATTAATTTAAGCCAGACATAAGTCATTAAAGCGACCGTGCTAGAACCACGGGACTCGAGGGGTGCCTTACACCTTTCCCTCGGTCAATAGAATTCCTTATTTGGATTTCTAGATCATAGACCAAAAATTCATTTCCTTTTGAATAGGGATTCAATAAGGTGACTTGGAACACCCAAACTCAATTCCAAGTGACGACTCTGTAAAATAAATAATCCCTTTTCAAAACGTCAGTTTAATTGGAAAAACCAGTTTTCTCTAAAAGCAACTCCCTAGCTGGGTTAGGGCGGTAAAAATAGGGGTGTGACAGATGATGACTCTGCTGGGGATAATCAGAATTCAAGCTTTTATATTGACTTATTTGTCTTTATTTAATTTTGATATTGTATATTATTGGCCTAAATGTGTTATTTGCCTACATGTTTAACTGCTTTGATATTATTTGAATTGCAATATAAACTGTTTTCTCTCGCGCACCCATTTGAGTCTTTTGATATTCTTTATATTCGGAGATACGGTATACACTCCCGAGCCTTGAGATACTAGAGATGCGGCAACGCTCCTGGGAAGGATTCTATAGTCACACATGATTTAGGATGGAAAGGACTAATGGTGAGGCCGGAAAGCACTGCTACCGGTAAAGCTGTCCCTACCCGACTCGAGTTGTCTGCTCATTTTACAGCCAGTCTAGACACCTACCTCCAACAGGTTAAACCTAGTGGAACCGAATCTTAGACATAATTATCCCTATTAGATTCCGTTTTATTTGCATCACATGCATTTTTGACTTAGTGGAGGCTCGACAAAGGTTTAAATGTCTAAAAGTACCCTCTTTTAAGACAATCCATTTTCTATGCAACTAGTTGCATTAACTATTAAGCTATTTCGAATGTTGACCGACTTTAGAATCCATTAACACAAGAGAGGCTGAAAATTGCTCTCTAAAACCTATTCTTCTTCGAAACCCAAATGAGATGCGAGATTTGCTTTCACAATAAAAAATAAAAATAATTTATAAACTATCGAGTTTGCCGCAATTTGGATGAACTACGCACACCTGTCCGTGAGATACGTAGGCAGCCCACCATGTGTTCGGTGATCCTAAAAAATGAAGGTTGTATTTTCTTTTAAAAAAAAGAGTTTTGATCCTTATAGAAAAAATCAATCAATTTATTTTCAAAAATTTAAAAAAAAATTATTAATAAATTCAATAAAATCATTTTCTTTTCAAATAAAAAGCGAATTTCTTCATGTCTCCTGCTTCACGAACTACGCTCACATGATTCTCATATTAATGAGATACGTAGGAAACCTTTCTTAGGTTCGGTGATCTTCATTCAATATGAAAAAAAAATTATTATTGATATATTTTTTTTTAAAATAAAAAATAGACAAAAGGGGCGTTAGTCTCGTTCAAAAGAAATCCTTTGATTAAAACAAAAAAAAGAAAGAAAGTGTTCAAAAATAGAAAAGATAAAAAAAAGAGTATTTTTCCTCCCTATTCAAAAAGAAAAAAAGTTTTTGCTTCATATTTTTCCTGAACTACGTCTGACCTGATTCTTGTTTAACAAGATACGTAGGCAACTCTTCTTTTGAGTTCAGCCTCATCTAAAAAATAAAAATCTTGACTTAGTAATTGGTACCAACATATATCTTGACTTAGTAATTGGTACCAACATATTTAAAAATATGAATTAAAAAAAGTGTTAAACTATAAGACATGATAGAGTAGACCAACTTGGTTGTGAGCTATAGATTCTTATGGTATCTCTAATTATACTAAAGTTGAACTTCTAAATTTTTCTTTCTCTAAGTCAAGTTTAAAATAAATCTTACCTCATTTGTTTCATGTGCATTGTGGGGTGAGCTTTAGATTGAAAATTCAAAGGCATCGCTCTGTTGATCTAGAACTTGGCTTGAATGTTTGTTGAGGCGAAATTTTGAGATACACTTGGTTTGGGAAAAGATTGTGGGCCTTCTTTGATCTAATTGTGCAATCCAAAACCCACCGAATGACATTAATTCCTAGCACTTCCCCCTTTGAGCCTTAAACCTTTTCCTTGGATAACCACATTTGAGCCTATACCTTTCGAGTGCTTATATGCACTCTTTTGGCCTACCTCATTGAGCGCACTAACTACGTACAAGTTGCGAATGAAGATTCAAGATCAAAGGCGCAATAGGCAAAGAACGTATAGCCCAGGAGAACAAAAATAAAAACGACTTCAAAGAAGAAGGAGTAAGAACCCAATTTTTTTTTTAAAAAAAACTCCAAAAAAGATGGAGAATATTTATTAAAAAAAAAAAGAAAGAAAAAATAATACTTTTATCGAAAAGAAAAAGAGAAAAGCTCCAGCACAAGATTCAAACAAAGTCGAAGCAAATACACGACAAGGGGCATAGAAGCACAACAAAGAAGATCAAGCGTCAAACCGCAACAAATGACAAAAGCACGAAAATAATGCAGTGCTCATCGAGGAATTAGTCACTTGACTCCCAAATATCATCCTACCTGTCTCTAAGCCTACAATATCAACCAATGACAAGTCTTACATGATTTCATTTTGAGTGTTCTCACATTAGTGGATACTTACATGATTGTCAAGCTTATGGTATCTCATTGCATGCATTGAACATCTTTCTGAGTGTGAGTGATTCTTGAACGTCCTAAAATCTAAATTTTTTCAATATGAGTGAATTAGGATTTTAGTTGTGGCAAGGGCACTTGAAACATGAGGATAAGAAGAATTTTAAATCCTTGATTTAGCCAAGATAAATAGAACATGTCAAAACTTGAGTATATTGAGGTACCATTTGAAACTATAGGAATCGCATCTAATGTTGATCTTAATATTTGCTCGAAAGTAATTAGAGATAATTCGACCATGATGGTAATTGTTGGTATCAATTGTAGTCAAGGAATAAATTGATTTCATTCTTTTCATTCTCTGAATCTTTACAAAGCACTTACTTTAAAAAAAAATAAAAAAAAATCTTTGTGAACTACGTTAGACTTGATTCTTGCTATGCAAGATACGTAGGCAATCTTACAATAGGGTTTGGTCTTGCTGAATAATTTTTTTTTACATTCCTAAAAGGTATAATACTGCGGTATTTTTTTCTATTAAAAAAAAAGAGAATTTCAAAGTTCCTCGCATTCAAAACTGGGGCATATTTTATTTTATTTTATTTAAAAAATATCTCACTTACCTCAACAGGTAAAACATCTCCTGAGTACTCTTTAGGAAACAAAACTCCCTAATTTTCTTATTTGTCTTCATAGGGCGTCATCCCCTAGTTGACATCTTATTCATCTTCATAGAGCGTCATCCCCTAGTTGAAATCTTATTCGTCTTCATATGGCGCCATCCCCTTGTTGACATTTTATTTCGTCTTCATATAGCTCCATCCCCTAGTTGACATTTTATTTCGTCTTCATAGAGCGCCATCCCCTAGTTGACATTTTAATTCGTCTTTATAGGGCGTCATCCCCTAGTTGACATCTTATTTCCTCTTCATAGGGCGCTACCCCCTAGTTGACATCTTATTTCGTCTTCATAGGGCGCCATCCCCTAGTTGACATTTTATCTCGTCTTTATAGGGCGCCATCCCCTAGTTAACATCTTATTACGTCTTCATAGGGCACCATCCCCTAGTTGAAACCTTATTTTATTTTCATAGGGCGCCATCCTCTAGTTGACATCTTATTTCATCTTCATAGGGCGTCATCCCCTAGTTGACATCTTTATTTCATCTTCATAGGGCACCATCCCCTAGTTGACATTTTATTTCATCTTCATAGGGCGCCATCCCCTAGTTGACATCTTTTCTCGTTTTCATTGGGCACCATCCCCTAGTTGACATCTTATTCGTCTTCATAGGGTGCCATCCCCTAGTTGATATTTTATTTCAAATTCATAGGGCGCCATACTATAGTTGATATCTTATTCATCTTCATAGGGCGCCATTCCCTAGTTGACATCTTAGGAAACACCAATTCCTAATTTTCTTATTTCGTCTTCATAGGGCGCCATCCTCAAGTTGATATCTTTTTTCGTCTTCATAGGGTGCCATCCCCTAGTTGACATCTTTTTCGTCTTCATACAGTGCTATACCCTAGTTGACATCTTATCTTGTCTTCAAAGGGCGCCATCCCCTAGTTGACAGCTTATCTCGTCTTCATAGGGCGCCATCCCCTAGTTGCCATTTTATTCATCTTCATAAGGCGCCATCCCTTGGTTGACATTTTTTTCGTCTTCATAGAGCGCCATCCCCTAGTTGACATCTTATATCGTCTTCATAGGGCGCCATCCCCTATTTGACATCTTATTCATCTTCATAGGGCGCCATCCCCTAGTTGACATCTTATTTTGTCTTCATAGAGCACCATCCCCTAGTTGACTTCTTATTCGTCTTTATAGGGCGCCATCCCCTAGTTTACATTTTTTTTTCGTCTTCATAGGGCGCCATCCCCTAGTTGACATCTTATTCATCTTCATAAGGCGCCATCCCTTGGTTGACATTTTTTTTCGTCTTCATAGAGCGCCATCCCCTAGTTGATATCTTATATCGTCTTCATAGGGTGCCATCCCCTATTTGACATCTTATTCATCTTCATAGGGCGCCATCCCTTAGTTGATATCTTATTTCGTATTCATAGGGCACCATTCCCTAGTTGACTTCTTATTCGTCTTCATAGGGCGCCATCCCCTAGTTGACATTTTTTTTCGTCTTCATATGGCTTCATTTCGTAGTTGACATCTTATCTCGTCTTCATAGGACGTCATCCCCTAATTGACATCTTATTCGTCTTCATAGGGAGACATCCCCTAGTTGATATTTTATTTCATCTTCATAGGGCACCATCTGGTAGTTGATATTTTATTTCGTCTTTATAGGGCACCATCCCCTAGTTGACATCTTATTCGTTTTCACAGGGTGCCATCCCCTTGTGGACATTTTAATTCATCTTCATAGGGCACCATCCCCTAGTGGACATCTTAATTCGTCTTCATAGGGCGCCATCCCCTAGTTGACATCTTATTCGTCTTCATAGGGCGTCATCCCTTAGTTGACATCTTATTCGTCTTCATAGGGCGCCATCCCCTAGTTGACATTTTAGGAAATAAACCTTCCTATTTTTCTTATTTATGTCTTCATAGGGTATGACGATCCCTAGTTGCATTTTAAGAAGCAACTATCCTAATTATTTTTCATGCATTCACAAGGTATAATACCTCTTTGTTGCATTATTGTGAATAAGAATCTTATTTAATTGCATACCTAGCTTTGATTTCTGTCATTTTTATTTATTTATTTTAAAATTATTGTGTAGTTTTTCTATTAACTCACAATTTTCCTAGTGCAAACTGGGGCAGAAAATTTTATTTATTTTGTTTTGCTTTCTTTGATGGCTTGCAGGTTTTCTGCAAAATACAGGTTTTATGTCGAGAATGGCATTCTATCTCTGATTTGAGTATAGAAGAATGATTAGTTTGAAAATACAGAGTCAGCTTTGCATCTGTAGCAGCCCAATATCTCAAGAGTCATCTTCATATCTTCTGATCAAGAGAACAAGCATCCAATAATATTCTATGAAATATCCTTGGGAGGAGCGCCAACGACTCAATTCAAGTTTCAAGTTCTAGTCTCAAATCCTAACTTCAAGATCAATTTTATGATCAAGGTACTCACCAGAAAAAGGTGAGGCGATAACTGGAGATCCAGGAGGGAGATCTGAAGCAAGAGAATCAAGACAATTAGAATACATAGGATCTTGTATCTTTCATTTGTAGTTTCACTTTTTCTTTTTCTGATGTAATAAAAGGAGCCATGGACTAGAAACTCAACGGGACCTCACCTCAATTCTCCAACTCATCAATTCATCACAACACCTATTTGAACTACACGTGACCTGATTTTCTTATAACCTTAGATATATAGGAAGCCCTAAACCAGGGCTCGGTCACACCTTTTTCTCACTTATTTACGTATCAATATTGAATAAAGGGTTGGGCAAAAATTTAGTCATGTTTACTTCTTTGCTTGAAAATTCTCCATATTTCCAAGCAAAGAGGGGCATTCTGTAAACACCTAATTTTTGACCAAACCTAAGTGATTTTTGCCATTTTAATGTCCAATTTTTTTAGGGTCTAAATTAGATATTTTAAAATTATCTTATTTTACTAAATTAATTTAAAAAATTTTGAAAACTACAAAAATAGAGTCACATTTTAAATAAGTTTTTATTTTATTTTTTATTTATTTGTTTATTTATTTTTAGGAAAAAAAGATTTTTTTCTAATTTATATTTGTTTCTTCTTTCAACTTTTAATAAAAAATGTTGTGATATTAATATTTCTTAATCATATTCCTATGACTAGCTAATTAACTTATTTTGTATTTTTTTTTAGTTTTAAATAGATTTTATTATTTTTATTTTATTTAAAATTTTAATTAAAAGAAAAAAAAGAATCCTAAACTACCATTCCCATACCCTAAAACCACATCCCTATTTTCCCTCCAACACACTCCCATCATTCCCTCAACTTCCCATGTCCACACTCATCTACAGAACTCTACACACACTATACATACCCATATACAGATATACACAGAGGGGACAGAAGATTTGAAAAAAAAGAAACATGCACACTTGAGAAACAAAAGAGTGAAAAAGATGGGAAAAAAGTAGGAAGAAAAAGGAAGAAAAATAAAATAAAACATACGAAGAAGAGTTTGAGTTTGAAGTTCCGGTCGATTTTTCGGTGACGTCTATCGTGCTTCTCTTTTAGTTAATTCATTATTACGGTTTTTATCCCTTTCTACACTATTTATTTTATAAGTTTCGTCGTGAGTAAAAGCATGAATAAAGTTATTTTCAATGGTTTCTTACGTTATCTAGCATGTATATTTCGTTACTTTTATGTAGTTCGTGCTCTACATTTCAAAAATATAATTCGTTTGTTGGTTTGAAATAATATTCATTAAAATGATTTTGAGTTTTGCTTCAGATTATTTTTAGAGTTGTTAACGTTAGAAGATATAGCGGTACATTTAATTAGTGCGTGATTAGTGTAATTGTGTTTAAACTAGAACAAGAATATAGGATTCATGCATGCATGCATGCATGTAAAAAATAGAAAAAGAGGGATAACCAAAAAAAAAAAATACACTCACACCTGCGCACATTATTCTTCATATACTAACTGATGTACTTAACTAGAAATGAAACTAACTAAATTTTATTACTTTCCTGACAACATTCTATTTCCATAATCCTCCAAACCAAATGTTGTTATAAATTATTGTCGTTCAAAGCAAGATCGAAAATGTTATATAACTTCAGAAATATGTAGCTTTTCTTGCTAGAATCTTCATATGGTGTTTCAAGATGAAGTTGATTATAATTGGGTGATTCCTTATTTCAGTCACGTCATGTGAACCACTATCTCCAAATACACTGTAAAGTGGTTAAATTAGATTCAAACTGAGATAAAATATAAGACGTAGTTCACAATGGCATTCTAGTAAGTTGGAATAAATTGGAGTTTGGTACATGGTTAATGACTTGATTAATCATTTCCTTAAAGGGAAAAGTGGCACTAACGAAGAAGGTTTACTAACTATTCCATGTTCTATTATCTTGAGGAAAAGGTTACAACTTTTAGTGCACAATTACTGTGATCTATAAGCTGAAGGAGAGTAGTTTACATTTTTTGATGCTGAAAAAAAAAGCTTCAATTTGAATCCTTCTAATCTACATGTTTACTCATAATAATTGATCTCGCAAGAGAGTGAATTCATAAAAAATGAGTTAAGTTCTTAACTTCAAAGAAAATTAAAGTTTATTATACAGGTGAAAATTAACGATGAAGTTGGAAAGCCCTGCTACCAACCATCGTTATAATAAAATTAACATATCATTTTAAAGCCGATCTAATCGGGATAGATAATTTTTTTTTACATGTTAAAATCTTGCTTAAACATGGAAAAAATGGGAACGATTCATAAATGCCACAAAGGCGTGAGAAATATACCAAAACTCCTGGTAAGATCGAAAAGTACTACTATCGGTAAGCCACACATCAATACAATTTTAAATATATTCAAAAATAAATAAAAGCGGGATAGAAGTAACTTTTAGGCCAACAAATATTATATATCCAAAAGATTAATTTAAGCCAGACATAATTCATTAAAGCAATCGTACTAGAACCACGGGACTCGAGGGGTGCCTTACACCTTCCCCTCGGTCAATAGAATTCCTTATCCGGATTTCTAGATCGCAGACCAAAATTTAAGAGTCATTTTTTTAATAGGGATTCAATGTGGTGACTTGGAACATCCAAACTCAATTCCAAGCTTTGACTCTGTATAATAAATAATCCCTTTTCAAAACGTCTCTTTTATTGGAAAAATCAATTTTCTCTAAAACCAACTCCTTAGCGGGGTTGGGGCGGTAAAAATAGGGGTGTGACAAACATCACACTTACAATTATCTTTAACGAATGCCCTAACACATGACTCCCTAGGATATTGCAACAAATCACCATTAATATTCTTACCCGACCCCTAAGTTGGCTCATTTAATCAAGTTCCTCTTTGAAATTCACTTTAAAATTTGCCTTGGAACATCTCCAAAACTGTTTTCTCCTTTCTTCTTCCTTCCACTCTTGACTTCAGTTAGACCGAATGTGTCTAGCGCACCTTCTAACTTCAGTAGTTGGTAACAACTCAAAAACAGCTACATGAAAATCCTACAAAACAAAAAAAATAGTTAAAGTAACTGGCAAATAAATGAAGTATTTCAAAGAATTTACAGTTAAGAAAATAGTGAAATATTACCTTCTGCATATCTGCCATTATAGTGAGACCTGCTCCAGTACCAAACTGTAGGCCTTCTTATGCTTAGTTTCCTTGTCTATAACTGCCCAAGCTATAGGAAATATCTGATTATTTTTATTCTCCCCAACTGCTACTAGAAGCTTATCCTTACAAACACCTTTTAAGAAACATCCATCAAACCTTATAATTCTTCTGTATCCTTCTATTCACCCTTTGTTCAATACATCTAAACAAATATAGAAATACACAAACAGATTTTTACCTTAGACAGTTTCACTGTCCATTCTCAATCAAACATAACTATTACGATTAGTCTATTTTATCATCTCAGCATAATCACATAATCTTGAAAACTCCATGTTCAAATCCCCCAAAGACTCTCATAGAACATGTAACTTTGCCTTATAATAGATAGTTCTACCCACATACAATCCTAATTTCTCCCTGCACAATTCTTGTATTTCCCAAATCCTCAAAGATATTTGTTTATTATTCCATCCCTGAATCTGTTAGCAAAAAATATAGGTGTACACATCTTGTTCTTATTTGATGTAGTACACTTATGCATTGGATTATAGTTTTTTTCAAGAAATTAGCAGAATCTTTGTCAAGTACACCATAACATAACCAATTGCATTTTTCCTTAAATTTACATTTAGCCTCACTCTATGAGCTTTATTAGTTTTTAAAACAATCTGAACTTTATTTTCTATTGTATACCTTTTCAAAGCTTTTCTGAATTCTGTAGGACCATTAGAAATCATACCAAGTTCAAAAATAGCAACACCACAATCATCATCGTACCTAATTTTGCTATTTCTTTTTCTTCTTGGTAAATTAACACCCACAACAACATCCTCATCTAACAAATTAGTGCTATCAATACTGTCACATTCTGAACTATTAATGTACTCTTTATTACCTCCTAATCTACCCACATATCTATCTTTTTTATTTATGTCAATGTCTTGAAAACCATTGTCAATACTAGCTTCACCAACTGGTATTTCTTCAAATGCTTTTGATTTTCTTCTAGGATTTCTTATACTTCTATTTTCATCCTTCAAGGCTCTCAACTCTTTATCAATGTCTGAACCATCCTTATTAAGAATTTGACCCCCACCTGATTCACTACTTGGAAAATCTATTTCACTTTCATTCAGATTTGGCTTAAGAACCCTATCTTCATTACCACCACAACCTATACCATCTTCAGAAGAGTTATTACACTCTGTCCCTTCTAAAAGGCCAACAAAATTTATCACAATCTCAAGGTCATCAATTGTGTCATGTTGAACAAACACATCAACTCATCACCTTCTTTTCCTTCTTTTAAGTCTTTCACAAGGTTTAACAACTATATATCAGAATTTACTTGAACTAACTCACCACCATCTATGTGTTAACAGTAAAACCCTTTCACTTTTGTGTACCCAAGATTTTCAAAGTAGGAAAGAAACTTATCACAGCCCAAAAACCTAAGGGTCATGATGACACTTGTTGCGGTGAACCTTGACAAGTAAGCCTATCACCCAAATCAATACACAAAGGGGGAAAAGATAATAATAACCCCAAGGAAGGGCTCCTTGAACTAAGATGAACTATACCAGTATAATAAAAGTGGAAAGAAACATAATAATGCAAAACTCCCAAAACTAGGTGTCAATAGTATAAGAACGTATCCAATACAACTAGAAATCGATGAAGTACATAAGATATCCAAATATAAGAGAGACTCTGTCTCTGAAATAAAAGTAAGGAAATAGTCTATAGGAAAGGTAATAGAAGACATCCGAATGACAAAAACGTCAACCACTACCTTGAAAGCTACAGAATCACCCGAATAAAGCAATATGGGGCGCACCTGAACCTGGAATTGAACTAGAAGGGTACAATAGGAATGAGTATGGTCCACTTGTGCTCAGTAGGTATCATAGATCGACCGAGAAAAGTAGAAAATAAAGTACACAAAATATGCATTAAGGGCACGTCACCTGCAATCAGAAAATATCCCACAACGGTAGCCCACACCGCTTGCTCTAACAGTTCTAACATATATATATAATACATATATAGCAACAACAACACCAGGTAGGACACAAGTATACATTATATCACATATAAGTAGAAACAAGGGAGAACATGCATATGCAAGATAGTTAGGTACAACTAATGAAAAATAGAATAAATAAATGTATGACAAGTCAATATGGAAATTCAATCACAACACAAACATAATAAGGAAGTCCAATGTATAAGATGATGATGATGATGCATGAGACTATCACACAACCTCCATATACATCTACGGAAGCAAGCCTCCCGATGTAGGACCCATGGGGGTTCGTCAACCGGTATACAATCCATATATCCATACATCATTCCTAGCACATCCCTCGGGAAAGGTTTTATAAGATGTTACAATATCTTCTCCTTGGCACATCCCTCGGGGAGGGTTTTCAAAATGTGTTACCCATTTTTCTCAGATGTAGCCACGGTGGTACCAATGTTTCATGAGTGAGTATGATATAAGGATGTAATGATCATAACCAATCACGTGGTATATTTCCTCAACCAACCACAATGATACATTTTCACAACCACACGAGCCAATATCTACTCATTATTTCCACCATCCATGAATTTCCACATGTTTCATATGCCAATAAAGTATGAATATAATCACAATACACCAATAGTACTATATTAGGCATTTTCAACAACATGATAAAATTATTATTCACATGTATTCAAGGCTATTAATACCACAATGGACCCCACATGATCATATATATCACATAATATCTCAATTTTAACAATTACATCACATATAGGTCCCCACACATACATAACACATAGATAGCCATTTTTCATGATTAGTTTCCACCCTTAACATGCATTTTATACCAATATTTACTACCCAGATCAGTCTAAAAGAGTTAAGCCACAACCTACCCGAATGTCGAAATTGGTTCGCTACATTTCAAACCCATGACCTTACTTCTCGTGAATGATCTCAAAATTAACTTAATTATGAAATATAGAATCTACGCGTTAAAACAAAGCCAACGATATCCATATTACCTACTTTTAATTCGGGATCAAAATGGACCCCTCGAAATGGGTTTTCAATAAAAGGACAAAATTGTAACTTAACTTCAAAAATGTATTCCCAAATTTTTAGAAATCTACAACTAAAATCCAAGTCAAATCGAGTAAAAAATGAGGTTCAAATCTAAGAAAAATTATTTTTGAGCTTTATCAATAAAATCTTTAAAATCCGTGTTAAAATCAATAATCAAAATTGTTTGAATATGGGATTGATAAAAAACTAGTAATTATAGGATTGGGAACATTATTCAAGTGAAAAGGAGTGAAATTGTGTTTAAAATCAAGCCCTAAGATTTTTGAGATTTTGAATAATTAATCAAGAATTAGAGTAAGAAAAGGATGAAATCCCACCTTAAATCCGTAATAGAATCAAGAAATAGATGTTAATCTAGTTTCCCAAGCACCTACAAGTTTCACTTTTAAGATCTCACACCATTCTAGGGTTTTACTCTCAAGAGGCAGGGTGAAAGAATAAGTAAAATCGGGCAAAAGGGGTATTTATACTCAACCCAGTTTACCATACATTTAACACATAAAACTCTATCTAGGAGCCCAATTTACCCTTTGTGCATCCGGTTGCACCAGCAACCTAGTGCACTAGATTTTTTAAAGTCTCAATGGACTTCGACGTGGTGTTCGAGATTCATTCGGAGTTCGATATATGCAAACAAACTACATAATCGTACTAAATGCGATGCTCCGAACTCAATGGCGATATCAAAATTTTGAAAAAAAATCATTTTCACAAAGTCGACCTAAAAAATTTGAAATCACAATTCCCTAAATCGAGGGTTGAAATGAGATTTAAAAGCCATAAAACCTAACCAAACATGTTACCACCTTAAAATTGATATTTTGAATCTGCTGGCACAGTCTATTCAGTCATCCATCACACGGATCAAAAGATAACCACAAAAATCCAAAATGAGGCTCTCAAAGTAGCCAAAAATCATAATATCGTATAAATCATACAAAAATGCATCAAGAGACAATCACCCCACACCCCAAAACTACCATAATGCAACTATGGGAGGGGTAAAATAGTCAAATCAAATAAAACACACTTTTCACATGTTTCATCAAAAAGTTGGTCGTTACATCATCCACCACTAAAGATCTAGTTCGTCCTCAAACCAAATCCAAAAGAAGTACCCTAATCAACAAAGAGTTGGGGACAAGAACTATGCATATCAGACTCAACCTCTCCAGTAGCCTTATCTACAGGCTGATGTCACCACTGAATCTTAACAACATGGATGACTCTAGAGCACAACCATCTCATATCCCTAGCCAAAATAGAGACTGGCTCCTTAATAAAAGACAACCATTTATTTAACTAAACCAATTTCCAACGAGTGGCATGAGACTCATTCAGAATATAACGGTGAAACATAGAAACATAAAAAATATGATGAACAACCGCTAGATCTGGAAGCAAAGCTAACCCATAGGACACATCACCAACATCCGAAGAATCTTAAGTGGACCAATATACCTATGGCTAAGCTTGCCCCTCTTCCCAAACCTCATCACACCCTTCATGGGTTAAACTCAAAGGAAAACACGATTACCAACTCCAAATCTTAAGGCACAAAGCGTACGATCTACATTGTACTTCTGCCTACTCTGAGCCGCTTGAAGTTTATCCTGGATGACCCAAACTCTATCCAAGGACTCTCAAAGAAAGTCCGTACCTCAAGGTCTAACCTCAAAAACATCAAACCAACCAATTGGCGAGCAACAATGCGTACCATACAATGCCTTAAAATAAGCCTCATCGATAGTAGAATGGTAGCTATTTATTTTTATAAGCAAACTCTACTAAATCCAAATACTGCTCCCACTAGCCATGAAAATCCATCACACATATGCGAAGCATAATCTTCCAAAAACTGGATAGTCTGTTATGACTAGCCATAAGTTTGGGGGTGAAACGTCATACTGAGATCAACTCGAGTGCCCAACTCATCCTCATATGTCCTCCAAAAGTGAGATGCAAACACTGAACCATGATCTGAGATTATAAACATTGGCACACCATGCAGACGCACAATCTCACGAATGTAGATACGACCCAACCTCCTAGTACTAAAGAAAATCTGAACTAGAACGAAATGAGTTGACTTGGTCAATCGATCCACAATGACACAAACACTATTAAAACCATGAGAGAAATGAGTTAAACCAGTCACAAAGTCTATAGTGATTTGTTCCCACTTCTACTCCAGAATGGGCAGCCTATGAAGCAATCCACCAGGTCTCATATGCTCAGCCTTCACCTGCTGATAGCAGAGGCAACGAGCTATAAAATCCATTGCGTCCATTATCATATCACCCCAACGGTAGTGTTGTCTCAAGTCACGGTACATCTTAATCACTCCTGGATGGAAAGAATAACTGCAATAATGGGTCTCTTCCAAAATCAACCTATTCCAATCACATACTCTTGGTACACTCAGCCACCAATCCATAAAATACCATCCTAATTAAGTGAGGCTTCCTCAGCCTCACCACATAACACCTTATCTCAAATCAATCTTAACCCCACATCATCAAACTGATGAGCTCGAATCTGCTCAATCAAATAAGACCTAGCTTCCACAAAAGCCAAAATATACCTGGCGCCGAATTATCAAGCCTAACCATCTGGTTAGTTAAAGACTGAACCTCCAAGGACAAAGGCCTCTTCTAGGTCAAAAGATGCACCAAGCTAGCTATGCTAGTCGACTTTCTGCTTAAGGCATACGCAACCACATTGGCCTTGCTTAGATGATAGAGGATAGTTAAGTCATAATTCCTGAGTTACTTGAGCCAATAACACTGCCTCATATTAAGATCTCACTGGGTGAGGAAGTACTGGCTATGATGATCTGAGAAAATATCATAACAAACTCCATACAAGTAGTGCCTCCATAACTTTAAAGCAAAAACAATCAAGCACAAATCCAAATCATGGGTAGGATAATTCCTCTCATGAGGGCTTCTACTGATGAGATGCATACACGAGCACCTTACACATCTACATCAACTAACACCTAACCCAATGCCCAAAGCACCACAAAAGATGATAAAACCCATATTCTTTCAGGCAAAGTCAAGATAGGTACTGAAGTCAACAAATCCTTGAGCTTTTGGAAGCTCGCCTCACAAGTATCAGACTACTAAAAAGAAATCTTCTTTTGAGTCAACTTGGTCAACTGAGCTACAATAGATGAACAACCCTCAACAAAATATTGATAATAACCTGCTAAGCCAACAAAACTCTGGATCTGGGTGGGCGAAGTAGGTCTAGACCAATCATAAACTGCGGCAATCTTGGCTGGATTAACCATAATACCCTCCTTAGTCACCACATGACCCAAAAAAGAAATATACTTCAACTAAAACTCACACTTGAAGAACTTAACATACAATTTCTCATCCCTCAATCTCTGAAGCTTGAAGAACTTAACATACAATTTCTCATCCCTCAATCTCTGAAGCATAACCCATAAATTCTCATCATGCTCAACCTTACTCTTAGAATAAACCAAGATATCATCTGTAAATATAAAATAAAATAGTCAAGATACAGTCAGAATACCCGATTCATCAACTCTATGAATGCAACAGGGGCATTGGTCAACCAAAAGGACATGACTAAGAACTCATAATGATTACATTGAATTTGAAAAGCTGTCTTCAAAATATCTGAAGCTATAATCCTCAACTAGTGATAACCGAATCTCAAATCAATCTTCAAAAATGCCACAACACCCTAAAGCTAATCAAATAAATAATCAATGCGAGGAAGAGGATACTTATTCTTAACTGTCACCTTATTCAACTGTCGATAATCAATTCACATGCGCATAGATCCATCCTTCTTATTTACAAAAAAATAGGTGCACCCCAAGGCGATACACTAGGTCGAATAAATCCCTTATCTAACAACTCCTGCAATTGATCCTTCAATTCTTTCAACTCAGCTGGCGCTATCATATAAGAAGGAATAGAGATGGGCTTGGTGCCCAGCTCAACATCAATGACAAAATTAATATCACAGTCCAGAGACATACCAGACAAATCCATAAAAAAACACATCCATAAACATATGGACAACAAGAAAAAAATCCAAGGAAGGAGGTGAAACAATACTAGTATCATGAATATGAGCCAAATATGATAAACATCCTCTCTCAATTAATGGATGATCGTGAACATAAGATATGACCCTCTTGGGTTCTGAATGAAGCGCAACCTTCTAAACTATCATTGACACACCCGATGAAGCTAAAGTCAGAATCTTAGCAAAATAATCTAAGACATCATGATAGGGAGCTAACCAATTCATACCCAAAATAACATCAACATCAACCATATCTAACATAATCAAATATACCCAAGTCTCATGGACATAAAAAGTCACAACACAATATTGATGCACCACTGCACCACTAAATCTCAGAGGACCTAAGCGAGTAAATCTCTCAAATCTTTTCTAATTGTTAGGAGTCATTACTGAACTAGCAGTAAGAGAAAACATGGAAAATCTAGCAAGCCGAGATCCCAATTGAGAAGGTAACATAGATGAAGGACAAACCCTTGATCCCGATGCCAAATACTCAGGTATCAGCACTGATGATGGAATCGTACTCGGTGTTTGAGGAGTACCCAAAGTTGAAGTAGGTGTTACATGAGGATCCTTACTAAAAACTAGAGGAACATACTGCATAACCAAAGGAGAACCCTCTAAAAGGGTCAACAGTCGCACCAAAAATCCCTCTAAAATTAAGGTAGACAAAATTTAATTAGTTGGAGTAGAACCCACACCTCTAACCTGCTCTACACGAGGCTTAGGGGAGAGTCTCCTAGTGCTCCACCTAGACTAGGCTGAATGATGGGCCCGTCCTCTTTCTTGAGTTCGTGCACGACTCGAGGCTCGCCCTCTAGGAGAAGGCTTTGCATCTCTGCTCTCGCAGGACATAGTCAACACCATCTACATAGAAAGAGTGAAACATAATTCAGAATATAAGAAACGAACGAACTTCGTACGTTAAGGAATAAAATAAGTGAGGTTTCCTAAAGACATCCTATAGCCTATCAAAGATAGATACAAACGTCTATGTACCAATCCATAAGACTCTATTAGACATCCCGTTCTTACACAATTTAGACCAATGAGACCTGGCTGCTCTGATACTAATTTAACATGACCAAAAAACTCAAGGGTCATAATGACACTTGTTGCGGCGAACCTTGACAAGTACGTTTATCTCCCAAATCAATACACAAAGAGGGATAAGACAATAATAACACCAAAAAGGGCTCCTTGAACGAAGCCAAGCCATACGAGTATAATAAATGCAAAAAAACATAACCATGAAGCCAAAACTCCCAAATATAGGAGTTAACAATATAAGAACGTATCTAATAGAACCAAAAATTAATGAAGTACATAAGATATCCAAATACAAGTGAAACTCTATCTTTGAAATAAAAGTAAAGACATAGTCTATAGGAAAGGTAATAGAAGACATCCGGATGCCAAAAATGTCAACACTACCTCGAAAGCTTCATATATCGAACCAAATTAAATAGTGTAGGGTGCACTCAAACCTGGATCTGCACTAAAAGGGTATAGTAGGAGTGAGTATGGTCTACTTGTACTCAGTAGGTATCATAGGCCGATAGAGTAAAGTAAAAAAATAAAGTACATAAAATATACACTAAGGGTGTGTCACTTGCAATCATAATATGTCCCACAACAGTACCCCGCACCACTTAATCTAATAGTTCTACCATAAATATAACACATATATTGCAACAATAATACCAGGTAAAACACAAGTATACATTATATCACATACAAGTAGAAACAAGGGAGAACATGCATAAACAAGATAGTTAGGTACAATTAATGTAAAATAGAACAAAATAAATAAATGACAAGTCAATATAGCAATTCAATCACAACACAAATAGAATAAAGAAGTGTAATGTATATAATGATGATGATGATGGTTATGATGCATGAGGCTATCGCACAACCTTCATATACACCCACAGAGTCAAGCCTCTCGACGTTGGACCCATGGGAGATTTGTCAATCCATATACAATCAATATATTCATATCTCCTTCTCCACACATATCTCGAGAAGGGTTTTATAAGGTGTTACAATATCTCCTCCCTGGCATATCCCTAAGGGAGGGTTTTAAAAAAGTGTTATCAGTTTTTCTCAGATATTGCCACGATGGTACCAATATTTCATGGATGAGTATAATATGAGGATGTAATTCTCACAACCAATCATATGATATATTTTCACAACCAACCACAATGATACATTTTCACAACCACGTGAACTAATATTCACTCATTATTTCCACCATCCATGAATTTCCACATATTTTAAATGCCAAAAAATATTAATATAATCACAATACACCAATGGTACCACATTAGGAATTTTCAAAAACATAATATGATTATTCACATGTATTCAATGCTATCAATATCACATAGTACCCCATACGGTCACACATATCACATATCTTAATTTCAATAATTATATCACATATAGAAACCAACATACGTACAACACATAGATAGCCATTTTTCAAGATTAGTTCTCACCCTTAACATGCATTTTGTATCAATATTTACTACTTAGATCTGTTTGAAAGAGTTAAGCCATAACCTAACTTGAATGCTGAAACTGGTATGCTATACTTTGAACCCACAACTTTACTCATCACGAACAATCTCAAAATCAACTAAAATTAAGAAATATAGAATATATGAATCTAAACAAAGACAATAATACTAATATTTCTTACTTTTGATTCGACGTCAAAATGGATCCCCGAAATGGGTTTTTGAAAAAGAAGGGCAAAATCATAACTTTACTTTAAAAATGTGTTTCCTATATTTTTTGAAATTTACTATGAAAGCCCATGTCAAATTGAATTAAAAACGAGGTTCAAATTGAATAAAAACCATTTAAAGCTTTACCGAGTAAATTCTTTGAAATCCGTGTTAAAATAAAAAATCAAAGTTGTTTGAAGATGGAAATGATGGAAAACTTGTAATCATAGGATCAGGAACATTATTCAAGTGAAAAGAAGTAAAATTGGAGATTAAAATCAATCCCTAAGATTTTTGGGGATTTTAACAATAAATCAAGAATTAGAGTAAGACAAGGATGATATCTGTAACGCCCCGAGACTACACCCTGGGCATCAACGGTTCTTACGACTCCGATGGACCACATGCTAACCCATGACTGGTACCTGCTGTGAGCACTGAATACTAATAGTAAAGTATATGCGAAAGTAAAACTAAAAATGCCAAAAGGTTCTTAAAATACTGAAATAATAACTGAGTATAACTGATAATAACATTTGAAAACTGAACAACTTACTATGCTAGTCTGAGAGGCTCTAACTGTCTGAATATGGAGTTGATGGGCCAAACCCCGAACTAACTCCAACTAAAATAACCACTGAATTGCTGGAATACTAAAATAGAGAAACTCTATCCTTGGAATATAAGGACTCACCACTGTAACTGCTGCTGATAGTCTGAGCTACTAAGTATGGTCAGGAAACTGAGCGTCCAAATCTATGATATGAGACATCATAAAGCAAAGAAATGTATGCGATTAGTACATGGAATGTACTGGTATACTAAGTGAGGTAATACTGATATACATGGGTTCATATGCACAAGATGATAACTGGCTGAATGCTCATCATGAAGTAACTGGATGAGAGTGCATATAAAACTAAAACTACTGAATATATTAAACATACAATACAACGCAGATAGGTATATGTAGTGTATCTAAAATTATACTGAAATAGAGTACTGAATTCTGATGGCTGAGTAACTGATAACTGAGAGCCATGGTTCTGTAAAACTGACTGAGTTCTTTACTGAATACTGAGAATTAAAAATGTAACTATGGGAGTGTTCATCTAACCGACATACCCTGATATAAAATGATTTGGGGTCTAACTTGTGACCCTGTTTGGAAGGGTGTTATCACCTTACCACAGGTTAGTAACAGTGTTGTGTCAACCCTAATCTAGTAGGAAGACTCATAAAATATATATATGATTGCATCAATCCTAGTCTGGCAGGATGATGACTTACCCTACACTGGCTACGTAGTTCTGTAACTCAAGGATTGCTAGTAAGGGTCAAACCCTAATTGGTAGGAATGCCCCCATCCCTATGTTCACTTAGTGCTGAATCCTACTCCCAACTAAAAGACACTGATCAGTAGACTGTACTAATCTTGACTGAATTAACCCTGATCATGTTGACTAACTAAACTGGTTTGAGTTTACTGAGTTCTGTTAACTGACTGAGTACTACTGTTCTTGAACTTTACTTGGACTATTATATAACTACTGCAACTAAGTAAACAACTAGATTTTGGGTAATAAATACCCCCAGGACTCGATAGCATAATTGATAAACTCATATCACAACTTTAGCAACACAATAATAGGTTACCATGCATAATTTATTCATATGGGCATTTTATCAAACATTTGAGGGGCATGATTGCTATACATGACAACTAACCATATAGGGCATCATAACTACAACATACAACTTGTAAATTTAAGGGTTTCGACATGAGAGATTCATAATTCAACGCACATGCTAACTTAATTTCATGGAACTCATAAAAGATATTAACTTGAAACCCATACAACAACACAAATATGAGCATAATTCAATTTATGACATGAGAATCATAATGCAAGTTTTAAAAAGGGTTCTTGAACTCTAAGGGTGAAGGGAGACCCAAGTATGAACACCTAACATACCTCAGTGACAGAATTCATGAAGCTTGTTAGGGATTTCTTGGAACTTGATCTTGAGCTTGATGAATTAGGGTTTATTTCTTAAGAGAATTTTGTTAATGAGTGAATGTATTTTTCCTATTGAGGGGTTGAATTTCATGTTATGAGGGTTTAATGTGGAAGAAATATGACTAAATTTCCCCCAACCCATAACTAAATGTGAAAACTGCACCCAGTGATGCGATAATCGATGTGCCATATTGATATAGTCAATGCGATTGCTGACGCGCTACATCGATGTGATTACTGATGCGTCGCGGCCTGATTGCGTTGACTCTCTATTTTGGACATCCAAACATATCTCTAACGATGTTCAAAATATCCAAAACTCACCCAAGATGACCTATTGACATCCCTAATCATGAATCAACTTAAAAATCGACATTCTAAGGTCGTAAGGATCGAAAATAAGATCATCCAATTATAAAGGCTAAAAATGCTTCTAAGTCTTATCACTTAGCTGAATTTTTCTAAGTTTGAGACCCCTTATTACAAGCTATAAAGGACATAAATGGGCTAGGACTTTCGGGGTCTTACAATATCTCCTCCTTTGGAATATTCATCCTCGTATGAGACTAATTAAGATGAGAAGCACTGAGGTACTGCGACTGTACTGACGTGTATAGCTAAAACATGACTGAATCTTAAGACATGACTCATGAATGAACTGATTCATGAATGCATGAATGATATGAGAATGATATGCAACTGAAATTAAGCATGGAACATAGTAAATCTAAGAAAACTGTTACCTTAAGTTGAGAATATCGAAGAATCTAAGACCCTTTACCGACCATGCATGAATAGGAACATGAGATCATAGTTGAGTCTGAAGCATGATACATGGACTAAATATCATGAACTGAACTAATTTCTTGAACACATGCAGTGACATGAGAATGTTTATAAGGCTAAGATAGAAATGAGAGAGTCAACTTATGAGTAACCATGATCTTCGACTGGATATGGTTTCGTGAAGGAAAGATGAGAGATTTAATACATGAAAATCTCGTGGGTATTACATCTCCTCCTTGGGATAGTTCATCCCTTAAAAGATACTGACTTGACTGAAATACTAGGAAAACTAAGATGATGCATGGAACGCTTACTAACTAAATCATGATGGACTATCTGGGATCTAAAATATGATGCATGAACTGAACTGGATTCACAATTTACATGGATGCAAACAAACTATTTCTTGGAAGGGATCTATTCATGAAACTTCAGATAGTAAGACTAGATTGGAAGACGAAAAAACCATAGGAACCTGTTTGTCAGACTGCTAATCTGAATTACTGGCTACACAGACTAACTCATACTGAAATCTTATAGTTAACTGGAGTATTTCTTCGACACTCTTTCTAAGAAGTTCTAATGACTTTTAGGGAGTAAGGAATCTTGGGCATGGTCTGAATAAGACACCTGGATAAGAAATCACAACAAAGCTAAAATTCGGTAATATGATCCAAAAATATCACAAAATTATAATATGAGAATTTCAAAAAAATATCATTTTTACAAACTCGACCCCCAAAATCCAAAATTATAATTTCTCAAATCGAGGATCAAAATGAGATTTAAAAGCCTTAAAACTCAATCAAACACGTTACCTTCCTCAAATTGATGTTTCAGATCTGCTGGTGCAGTCCGTTCAACCATCCATTGCACGAATCAAAAGATAACAACAGAAGTCCAAAATGAGGCAAAAACCACAATATTGCATAGATAGTATCAAAATGCATCAAAATTGTGCCAATTACCCCTACACCCTAGAAATACTATAATGCAACTACGGAGAGGGGTAAAATAGTTAAATCACACTGAAACATACTTTTTACATATTTCATCAAAAAGTTAGTCGTTACAAAACTCAACAATACTGAAGTGGTCTTTATAAATAGCAACAACAAAGATATATAAATCATCTTTATAAGTAGGGTTAGGGTTGATTGCAATAATCCTCCCATAATGAAAACAAGTCAAAATAAAGTTGTCCATTATATACCCTTCAAAACCACCAAATATTCTAAATAACATGGAAATACCCAAAAAACCTTTAACTTTAAAATTACCAAAATAATTCTAAATTCATCATTCAAATCCCTAGAAAAACTCAAACTTTATCACTGAAGTACCCCCAAAAACAAATAAATTCGAACTTTATCACTGAATTTCCCAACCCCCTCCCCAAAACCCAAATTGAAATGTAACACCCTAAAGGTACCCCTGGACGTCACACAATGCTTAAAACTATAGATAGTCCAAGACAACCCATGGTATCTACTAAGCACTAAACTCTCATAAATGTAAACTTAAAACATGAGCGGAAACAAAAAAAAATTGAAAGCGAAATTCTAACAAATGAATAATCTCAACTAAAAAACTGAAAGAAATATAATCTGACGAGTCTTGACAAGCCTCTAATATAGTGACTGAAGAGCCACTGGGACAGACTCCAACTGACCTAAACTGAAAGCTAAAAAATTGGAAAAGCTACATTAAATATTTGGAATCATCATCAACTGTAGCACCCCATAAAATTTCTGAGTTAATAGAGCTTCTAAAGCATGCCAAGAAAGGCTTAACACTTAGAAAATTTGGCTAAGTGTTGAAAATTTTTCATTCCATAAGCCTTCAAAAATTTGACAAATTATTTTGTGACATTTTCGACCTCCGTTTCTTGATTTTCTTATTGCGTTGCGATGGGGCAAGTCAAAAGTACATCTCGGGTGAGCTTCAAAATTTTTGGATGAGCCTAAGGTCATGTTTGGGTTGTCAAAATAGTAGATAAAGGCTATAGAGGGGCGCCGCCCAGCTTAGAGCCTTAGCCCCCTCCCTCTGTAGCAAGGCGCCGCCCAGGTTCCTCCATGGGAAGAGCAAGGCGCCGCCCAGGCAGTAGCCTTGGGCCAACATTTCAGCCTTCAGCTTCCGTGTTTTCAAGGGTAAAATAGTTAATTTCCAACCCTTTTATATACTATTTAACACAAGATTTCTCATTATTTCACCCAAAAATACTAGTTTTCTCTCAATTTCCTTCAAGAATAAATATTAGGGTTCATAATTCAAGACCCAAGTCATCAAGATTCCTCCATTAAAAGTTCAAGGATCATATACTAAGGTATGTTTGATGTTGATTCTTGGGTTTCTTCTTCCCAAGAAGTTCAAGAATCCTCTTTAAAGTTTCAAAGATTTTATTTTTATGAGTTCCCATGATTTATGTGAATATAAGTTGAAGTTCATGTTGTTGATATGTTTTGATTCATGATTTGATTATAAAGATTCAAGCTTTGAACTTAGTATGTGTGATTATGTGATGTTCATGATAAAATCCCTTCAAGAAGCATGTTGATTTGTGTAATCATGATAATTTAGGGTCTTGAATTTTGTATGATCAAAGTGTGCCTCCTACATATTTGATAAATTGCTTATATAAAGAAAATAGTACCATTGTAGCATGTTAAGTATAAAATCCCCAATTTTGTGACAAGTAATGCATGTCAAGTGTTTGTTGTAATGCCAAGATGAGTGAAGTATGATACATTGCATATACTACCTTTTCATGTGGGTCCCTTTTTGAAGAAGTTATGAGACAATAGCATGCCTCCATATACAATTACATGTTTAAGATTCCCAAGTGCTTGAAGTGATACTTCCTTGATCATATTGCGAATGATAGTCTATTTTTATGTTGTTACACAAGAGTTGTCATGTCTTATTTATTTATGCTATCGAGTCCTGGGGGTATTTATACCTGAAAACTTAGTTGCTTGTCTAGAGCCGAGTTAGTCTTAAGATAATTTCAGTCGTGCTATGATCAGTAGATTTCAGTTAGTGATAGAAGTTAAAAAAACTTAGTTAATCTTAGTATTCAGTCTAATTCAACTCAGTATTTAATCTAATCCAGCTCAGTACTTAGGTCAGACCTCAGTAGTATTCTATATTCAGTTCAGATTTCAGTAAAGCTCCGTAAGTTATAGAACTCGGTCGTATTCAGACAAAAATTAGAATTTAGAAGTATTTCATCAGACAACGGAATCAACTAAACTCAGTTAGATCAGTCAAGTAAGATAATCAGTAATAGATTCAGTTCGGTCTAAGTTCAGTTAATAATCAGTTTAGTGTCTTTTAGTTGGGAGTAGGAACTAGCACCGAGCGAGTGTAGGGATGGCGGCTTCCCCATTAGAGAGGCAAAGTTGTTAGGAGCAATCCCTGAACTCTAGAACTGCGTAGACAGTGCAGGACCAGGAGTCACTGTTAGATTAAGGATTGGCTATCATATTGCCTTAGGCTTGACTTCCTGTCCAGGGTAACCAGTTAGAGAGGCTTGACCATAGCAGAGGTCTTTAACTGTGGCATGGTATTGATACCTTTCTAGCTGGGGTTACAGGTTGGACCCCATTAGATTAGATTCGGGGCATGTCGGTTAAGTGAGAACTCCCATAGTTATAGTTTCCGCTTCAGATTTAGTCTCAGCCAAGATCTCAGATAGTTCTTCAGATTTATGATGTCAGATATGGTCACACAGCTTAGTAAGGAACTTAGATAGTTCCACAGATTAAGAGATCACCAACTATATAGGCTTGACCTCAAACTTAGTCAATTATTATTATTACTATCCATATCAGTATCATAAGATCCAGAGATCACCAGATAGATAGGCCTGATCTCAAACTCAGTCCAATATTTCTATTATTAAAAGATTTAGAGATCTTTTATTAGATAGGTCTGATCTCAGATACAATCATTCCTTATCATTATTAGTAGATTCAGAGATCATCCATTAGAGAGGTTTGATCTCAAATTTAGTCAGTCGATAGTAACAAGTTCAGAACTCAGTTATTATTAAGACTCAGATATTCAGTCTCCCTGTGCTAATGAATTCAGATGTCAGTAATGATAAGCTCAGTTGTTAGAAGTTCAAGTGATCATAAGTTAGTATTCAGTGTTGCCATGATTTTAGCTATGATTTATGCAATCACACATGTATCCTTATTCAATATATTCAGATTATTCATGCATAAGACCTTGCATTCAGCCTTACCTCATCTAACATACCAGTACATTTAAAGTACTAACACATACTTTCTTGTGCTATGGTGTCTTATACCATAGGTTCCGAACCGCAAGATCTGGAATATCCTTAGCAGTCCAAATTCAGTCAAAAGTGGTAGATGTAGCAGTGAGTCCTCATTATTCGAGGATGATCCTTATCTTACTATTGCACTAGACTCAGTTTATTTTCAGTATATGGAGTTAGTTGGGGACATGTCCCATCAACTCCACAGTTCAGACAATTTAGAGATTTTTTGGACAGATGTATTTGTATTATGATTTTAGTTTTTGATATTTTAGATGTTTTGAACCTTGTGGTAAGTTTCCTCTATTTTTTGTATTAGTTATATTATATTATGCAGTGCTCAGATACAGATATTAGTAGAGGGTTAGCTTATGGTCCTTCAAAATCATGAGCACCATGTGTCTTTTCGGTTATAGAAAATTAGGGCGTTATAGACTTGGTATCAGAGCCTAAGGTTCAATAGTACCCTAGGAGTCTGAAAAGCCGCATCTAGTAGAGTCTTGTGCATGGGTGTATTGTGAGCCACATTTATGTACCAGAGGCTATAATATGTTTTTAGGAATAATTTCCCTTTTTTTAGTATTTAAGTCGTGTGAGTGAGCATGATCTCAAGTTAATCCTCAGTCTAATCCATCTCTTTATTCCATTTACAGAGTATGCCTCCTCGTAAAAATAATGTTTGTAGGGATGATAACCATCCACCTCAGCCTATAGATCCTCCAAATGAGAATGTGTCATATGTAGAGTTTCGATCAGCTTTTCAAGTGCTAGCCCAAGCTGTGATGATAAACATTCAGGGTAATCGTCAGGCTACAGCCCCACCTCAGTAAGATAGGGGTTCAGCCGCAACCAGAATTGAAGATTTTATGAGAATGAAACTGCCAGAATCCTTTGGGTCAGTAGCAGGTAAGGACCTACAACTTCATCTTGAGGAGGTGATGAAGATCACCTAGATTATGCAAGTGTCTGTGGAAGAGAGTGTAGAATTAACATCCTATAGGTTGAAGGATATCGCTCATAACTGGTTTATAGCATGGAAGAAGAGTAGAGGGGAGGATGCAGCTCCCATGACTTGGCAAGTATTTTAGGATGCCTTTCTAGATAAGTTTTTCCCCTTAGAGATAAGGGAAGCTAAGGTTGAAGAGTTCATGAACCTGAGGCAAGGCTCCATGATCGTAAAAGGGTATTGTCTTATGTTCAACCAGTTAGCTAAGTATGCTCCTAACTTGATAGCTGACCCTAGAGCGAGTATAAGTAAGTTTGTGACTGGTGTATCTGGGTTGGTGTTAAAGAATTGTAGAACCGCTATGCTCAATAGAGACATGGATCTTACTAGGTTAATGATGCATTCTCAACAAATAGAGGCAGATAAATCTAAGGAGAGACAGAGATCTAATAAGAGATTCAGAATAGGTGGTCATAATTTCTCTCAGGTAGGGTCACAGGGTGATAACCATTCTCAGCATAGTCAGAAGTTTTTGATTCCCGCTCTATCCTCAGCTAGTGTACCCATACCAAAGTTTTGGGATGTTAGTCATGATAGAATGCCAGACTCCGCAGCCTAGGGTAGTGTGAGAAGTGAGCATACCTACCCACTTTATGGAGCGTGTGGCAAGAATCACCTAGGTATGTGTAGAGCTAACAGTCAAGTATATTTTAGATATGGTAATCCAGGCCACAGATTGCGAAAATATAGAGTGCTAGCTCAGAGGGGTAGAGAATTGCGTCAGCAGGGTACCACTTCTAGTGCCAATAGTGGTCAGCATCAGAACAGACTCTATGCGCTTCAAACCCACCGTGATCAGAAAAGTTTCCCTAATATAAATTCGGGTACATTTTGAGTCCTTCATCTTTACGATATGCTTTGTTAGATCCTTTGCTCCTATTTGAGCTTATGTTTCAGCATGAAGTAGATAGTAAATCCAGTAAGTTAGTTTAACAGTCAGGCAGTCAGATTTATATAGTTTGTTTTCTCACCTTTTCATCTAAGTATGTTATAAGGAATCTCATGAATGTAACTATTCCTAGATAAGTATCCTAGTATTTGCAAGCATAACTCAGTTCATGCATTAGTTTTATACCCCTGAGGTTCAGTTATAATCCAGTTCGTAGATGCCCTGTGCATCGCCCCAGTACATCTGCGAAGTAAGCATTCCTAGAGGGAGTTAATGTCCCAAGGGGGAGATATCCTATAACTCCCCAAAGTTTTCAAGTCCTTAAACCCATTTAGTTTCACGCTCAGACTCTCATTACAAGATTTGCACCAGTTATCATTGCATAGTCAGTCATGCTTCCAAGAGTCAATTTAGTTAGATATCCATGCATTAGATATACATGTTAAGTAGAAAGGTTCGGCTTTTTAGTGTATTCACTCATGCATTCATGAGAACAACTTAGTCATCAACCCATGCATTAGATATGCATATTCATTATGAGAATTCAGCTTATCGATAGTTTCAGTTGGAAATCCGACAAATCAGCTATACATACTCAGTATAAAGTTCAGTACATCAGTAGTTTTCGTCGTATAGATATGTTTTAGATGTTCTCATCTTTTAAGCTAGTTCGGTCGATCAGAAATCTCATCTTAGTCAGCCACATCCGAGGATGAATGTTCCCAAGGGGGAGATAATGTAACACCTCATAAAATTTTTGAGTCAATAGAACTTCTAAAGTGTGCCAAGAAAGGCTTAACACTTAGAAAATTTGGCTAAGTGTTGAAACTTTTCCATTCCATAAGCCTTCAAAAATTTGACAAATTATTTTGTGACATTTTAGACCTCTGTTTCTTGATTTTCCTGTTGCGTTGTGACGTGGCAAGTCAAAAGTACATCCCAGGTGAGTTTCAGAATTTTGGACGAGCCTAAGGTTGTGTTTGGGATGGAAAAACAGTACCAAAACGCTACAGAGAGGGCTTCCCAGCTTAAAGCCTTGGCCCCCTCCCTCTGTAGCAAGGCACCACCCAGGTTCCTCCATGGGAAGAGCAAGACGCCGCCTAGGTTCTCCCCTAGGAATAGCAGGGCGCCACCCAGGCTGTAGCCTTGGGCCAATATTTCAGCCTTCAGCTTCCGTGTTTCCAAGGGTAAAATAGTTAATTTCCAACCCCTTTATATACTTTTTAACACGAGATTTCTCATAATTTCACCCAAAAATACTAGTTTTCTCTCAATTTCCTTCAAGAACAAATATTAAGGTTCATAATTCAAGACCCAAGTCATTAAGATTCCTCCGTTAAAAGTTTAAGGATCATATACTAAGGTATGCTTTATGTTGATTCTTGGGTTCCTTCCACCCAGGAAGTTCAAGAATCCTATTTAAAGTTTCAAAGATTTTATTTTATAAGTTCCCATGATTTATGTGAATATAAGTTGAAGTTCATGTTGTTGATATGTTTTGATTCATGATTTGATTATAAAGATTCAAGCTTTAACCTTAGTATGTGTGATTATGTGATGTTCATGATAAAAGCCCTTCAAAAAGCATGTTGAATTATGTAATCATGTTAATTTGGGGTCTTGAATGTTGTATGATCAAAGTGTGCCTCCTACATGTTTGATAAATTGCTTATATGAAGAAAATAGTACCATTGTAGCATGTTAAGTATAAAATCCTTAATTTTGTGACAAGTAATGCATGTCAAGTGTTTGTTGTAATGCCAAGATGAGTAAAGTATGATACGTTGCATGTACTCCCTATTCATGTGGATCCCTTGTTGAAGAATTTATGAGACAATAGCAAGCCTCCATATACAATTACATGTTTAAGATTCCCAAGTGCTTGAAGTGATACTTTCTTGATCATGTTGTGAATGATAGTCTATTGTCATGTTGTTACACAAGAGTTGTCATGTCTTATTTACTTATTCTATCGAGTCCTGGGAGTATTTATACCTGAAAACTTAGCTACTTGTCTAGAGCTGAGTCAGTCTCAAGATAATCTCAGTCGTTCTATGATCAGTAGATTTCAGTTAGTGACAGAAGTTAGGAAAACTCAGTAAATCTCAGTATTCAGTCTAATCCAGCTCAATACTCAGTTCAGACCTTAGTACTATTCTGTATTCAGTTCAAATTTTAGTAAAGCTCTGTAAGTTACAGAACTCAGTCGTATTCAGACAGAAAGTAAAATTTATAAGTATTTCGTCAGATAATGGAATCAAGTAAACTATGTCAGATCAGTCAAGTAAGATAATCAGTAACCGATTTAGCTCAGTCTAAGTTTAGTTAACAATCAGTTCAATGTCTTTCAGTTAGGAGTAGAAACTAGTATCAAACGAGTGCAGGGATGACGACTTCCCTGTTAGAGAGGCAGAGTCGTTAGGAGCAATCCCTGAACTCTAGTACTGCGTAGCCAGCGCAGGACCAGGAGTCACCTGTTAGATTAAGGCTTGACTATCATACTGCCTTAGGCTTTACTTCTTATCCAGGGTCACCTGTTAGAGAGGCTTGACCATAACAGAGGTCTTTACCCGTGGCATGATATTGACACCCTTCTAGCTGGGTTTATAGGTTGGAACCCACTAGATCAGATTTGGGGAATGTCGATTAAGTGAGAACTACCACAGTTACAGTTTCAGCTTCAGATTCAGTCTCAGTCAAGATCTCAGATAGTTTTTAAGATTTATGATCGTCAGATACAGTCACACAACTCAGTAAGGAACTTAGATAGTTCCACAGATTTAGAGATCACCCACTTGATAGGCTTGATCTCAAACTTAGTAAATTATTATTATTATCCTTATCGGTATTAGAAGATCAAGAGATTACCCGATAGATAGGCCGATAGATACGCCTGATCTTAAACTCAACCTAGCATTTATATTATTAAAAAATTCAGATATCTTCTATTAGATAGGTTTGATCTCATATACAATCATTTCTTATCATTATTAGTAGATTCAGAGATCATCCGTTAGAGGGGTTTGATCTCAGATTTAGTCAGCCGATAGTAGCAAGTTCAAAACTCAGTTATTAGTAAGACTCAGTTATTCAATCTCCCAGTGCTAGTGAATTCAGATGTCAGTAATAATAAGCTCAGTTGTCAGAAGTTAAAGTGTTCAGAAGTTAGTATTCAGTGTTGCCATGGTTTTAGCTATGATTTATGCAATCATGCATATATCCTCATTTAGCATATTCAGATTATTCAGTCAGTATTGTTCATACATAAGCCCTTGCATTCAACCTTTGCTCATCTAGCATACCAGTACAGTCAAAGTACTGACGTATACTTTCTTGTGCTATGGTGTCTTATACTATAGGTTCAGAAGCGCAAGATCCAGAGCATCCTTAACAGTCCAGATTCAGTCAGCAGTGGTAGATGTAGCAGTAGGTCCTCATCATTCGAGGATGATCCTTATCTTATTATTGCATTAAACTCAGTTTATTTTTAGTAGATGGAGTTAGTTGAGGACATGTCCCATCAACTCCACAATTCAGACAGTTTAGAGGTTTTTCGGACAGATGTATCAGTATTATGATTTTAGTTTTTGATATTTTAGATGTTTAGAACCTTATGACAAGTTTCCTCCAGTTTTCTGTATTTGTTATATTTTATTATGCAGTGCTTCGGTACAGATATTAGTAGAGGGTTAGCTTGTGGTCCTTCGAGATAATGAGCACTGTGTGGCATTCTAGTTATAGAAAATCGGGGTGTTACATTAAATAGGCCCTCAAACTATGAGGACTTACCAACTGTCTAAATGTAGGAAATGGTTCCCATGGTTTATTGTTCTGCTGGGGATGAACACCAGAACCTACATTATAAAATAAAATAGCATATAGACATATATGTGGTCAGTACTTCTAAAATGTGTTGTTTATATGAGGGTGAATGCATAAGTAAAACTAAATCAATGTAAAATCTTAAAACAGGCATGCAAAGTGTAAGTAGACTCACCAAGAGACTAAAATAAACTGAGAGTTGTAATATCATAAAACATGAATAACTAAGCATAATTGATAAGCTAGGTGAGTTACTGCAATTAGTTTCTAAAAGTTGTCCTTTCAGTGGGAGGTTCTCATAACCGACATAAACCATGTGAGCCATAATGAAGTGCAATGTCTGACCCACATTGAGAAGGGTTTTTCTACCCTTTCCATCAGAATAAAACTTGAACTAAACTGGAGGGATCAATAAACTGAGCCCATATTGAGAAAGAGGGACACTCTCAGGCGAGGCCCATAAATCTTGGGTAGCACGTAGTTTCTGGAAAATAGGATGCGATAAACCCACACTTTTCTCTTGATGCTAAATACTACTCTCAATATATATATATGTATATACATATATATATGTGTATATATATATATATGTGTGTGTGTGTATATATATACACACACACACTGTATGCTCATACTGATGGAATTCACCCTTAAAATAAGCATGTGGGTTTGTAAATCTAAAAGTCAATCATGCTTCTGTTAGTAACTCAGACTCATGAATACTATGTGAATTTCATATCATGTCTAATATCCTAATATCAAAACTAAAATCTGAATTATATTGTGGTAATATGAAATAGTAAATCTAAACTTCTTACAAAATACGGGGAATCATGATAAATTCATGTGCTCTTATGTGTAAGTTGACTAAATCAGACTGAAAAGCATGTATATTCACTATCTCATAGAAATTCATGTAAAAATATTAAAATTCATCTCACGATAACAATCATATGAGTGGAAAAATGAGTAAATATAAATTTTTGTGGTAACTGAACTTTAAATCACATGATAATGTCAAAATTTTAAAAATATAAAAATTGGGTATGAACCCTAATTGAAATCTCATAAATTTAATTGCAAAAATCAAAGCTTTTGGGCACAAGAATAAAAGGTTATGCTTGCTCAAATCCCACATACCTGAATTTCTTGATTTCTTTGAAGGAAGCTTGAATTTGGAGCCTTGGAAGTTGAACATTTGAAAGAAACCCTACTCTTTTTCTCTGGAGGGTGGAGAGAAGAATGAGCTTTGAAAACTGACTAAGAATGATCAGATAATGCTTATTGGATGATTTAAGTAGTGGAAAAGTAGTTTGAAGTAAGGAAAAGACCAAAAAGCCCTTAACTAAAATGTGTAGGAGAAGTCTGGGAATAGTCACGATGACTCAGGCTACGACTCTAACCACGAGTCATGGCCTGAAGTTGTGACTAGAGGATCGATGCCTGGTTTCCTTTTATGATAATGAGTCCTCATAACGACTCATGGTCACTAACAACGAGTCTTCATGATTAATCGTTCTCAGGAGATGAACTTTTGGTATCCTTCTGTTATGACAATGGGTCCCTCCTAACAACTCGTTTAGTCATATAACAGGTCATACCCTGAATTCGTTGTCAAGGGACTACATTCAAAATTTATTCACTATCGTGTCAATGAGTCCTCCTGAAGATCCATTATCTCTGACAACGAGTCATCGTCATAGTCATTGTGACTGGCAGTTTGACAACACTTTAGTAATTTGCCTTAACTTTTTACTCCGATCTTGGATTAAGGCGAGACTGGTGGCGTTGGATAGTTAATTCAATTATGTATATCTTGGAGGGTCTAGAGCCCAAAAATTTGGGTTATTAAAATCCCAAAAAAGCCTAACTACAAAGATTAAACCAAATACTTATATTATTTTCAACAAGCACACCACACGTCAAGAAATATGCAGAAAAATAAAAGAAAATTTTAGTATACCTCCAAATTCTTCAATTTTGTCAACTTTAAATTCAATTGTTGAACCTGATATCAATAAAAATGCATCAAAACTTGATTGCAAGCCCGATACGTACAAGATACACTATTAGTAGTTAGTAATCACTACATATCTATGTAAATCGAAGTAAAATAGCAAAATATGCTTAGAATCTTACCAAGGATTTTCATTGGGTTCAAAATTCAGAAATGGGTACAATGACCCCTTTTTACCACCCCCCTCCTTTAGTTTTTGTCAGGATGTCAGGGTATAAAAATGAGGTGACATTTTTTAATTGGCGATTTAAATCCACGTGAAAGCGTATGTTTGCACACATAAGAGATATTTTTAAACATGAAAAAAAAGTGTCAAAGTGCCACACTTGATGGCTATCTTAAGTGTTTAAAATGAACATCGCTTATTTTAGGTGCCAAAATAAAAGAGCATGCCAAATTTAGATGTATGTCGATGTATTTGGCCTTGGTTGATTGAACAATATAATTCAAATAGTTGGCCACTTGCTTGAATTTATTTCTATTGCTGGTAATCTGGTATGATAAACTTAGGCATGTTAGTTCTTTTGCAGCATAGAAAACTCACATGCATGTTCACTATTAATCCAAAGTTTTGACCCATTAATTAGCTACCTAATATTCTGTAGGGGTCATAGGTAGAGCCTTCTGCCAGAATAAAATCACTTGTGTACTTAGGGTCGTTTGGTTGGAAACAAGTTATGCTGAGATTAATTATGTTGGGATTAATTATATTGGAATTAGTTGTCCTGAGATTAGTTATTCTGCTATTATTTTTTAGTGATTGTTTAGTTTGTGGTACTAAAAATAATATGCATTACATTCTTTTAAATAATAGATAGTTTATTTACAAAAATACCCTTCACCATGTTTAACTTAATTATTTTCTTTTATATTAAATAAAAAAGAAACTAAAAAGTTACTATTTTTTTTTAATGTTACTAGATTCTTTTTCCTAAAAAATACATGTTAATAAATTTGTATTGATATTTCTTAAATGTGTATGAAGCTTTAATATTTCATATTAAATTACTTATTTTGTCCAAAATTCTATAAAATGTTGATAATCCCATTTTTTGTTAAAAAATTCATTGTCAAAAAATGTAAACAAAAATTACTCTCATTTTTCATTATTTAGTATCATTAATATTTAGGGAGTTAAAATTGTATTTTTTTAATAAAATAAATTTTCAAACATTTTTAGCTATATATACAAAATAATTTTTTATTTAATAACTAAGCATGTCCTAAGTTGGAAAGGGAACTTCAAGATACTTTAATTACTTGTCCATGATAAATTTGTTAGGAAAAATGAAAATTTGAAGTAAGATTAATAAACATTTCTACAAAATCGAAGGACAATAAACCCTTGGATCAATTTTGAATTTGATTGTATAAATAGTTTTTATGATGTCACTATCATTTTTTCATGACTCGTCACTTTTGTAGTATTTAGTAAGCTCATATAATTGTTTAAATTTATCAAAATGGATAAAAATTTGTAGAGTGGTGAAGATTTAAATTAAAGATAATATTAACAAAAGATATTTAATGTGAGGACTACCAAAATCTCACATTCTCTCTTATACTAGATATTGATGTCCGTGCTAAACACGGGCCCAACATAAATCTCAAGATGCTTTAGAGAAATCACTATGCATGGACACACTAAAATTGAGGATAACCGATTACACATACTTATAATTCCACTAAACCGTTTAACAAATTGTTGTTTTTTGCACAAATAGGGGGAAAATGTGATCTGCAAGTCAAATAATATTCATCAATACAACAACAAACCCAGGAACGTTCTCAGGAATGTTCACAATCAGTATTTCATCTCTTGGATCTCACCAACTCCTCTTGGTAATTTCAATAACGAATAATTGATGTATTCAAATCTTGACCTGCAATAACGAAGAAGAAAATTTAGAGACAAAAGAAAGTTGTCTAATGAAATATGAAGAAAGAGGAATTCAAGTCGAGATCGTCCTTGATGATATCCACTCATGAAATGAATGAAATACTATTATTTATAAGCAGAGAAATGGAGGAACACGCCACTGTGTGCCTCATGTGAAAAGTGTAGTTTAAAGTATCGACACAATAGCTTGAATATCAAAAGTCATAAGTAATAAATAGAATTTTTTTGGACTGTCATATTTCTTGGAGATAGTTTCATAGTTTCAATTTAGGCAGAAATGGGATTATCGACGCTAAGGGACCAAGAATCAGTTTAACTGCTAAATATGATGGCAATACATAGAAAATAAAGAATCCAAAATTTCAAATTGAGGTGTGATACAATGGCCATGTCTAAAATATTTTTTCACAATAACACAAGTAGATTGAAACATCTTCCAAATTTCATCTATTTCGAATAGAATGTAGGCTTTCATCAGATATTCATAGAAAGAATCCACCCCTAAAAGACAACAAACAAAATAAAATAAAATACCATATTGCATTGTTATGAAGAGAAATAGACAATGAACGAAGGGCAAGGACATTATTTATTTAGGCAAATGACAACCATGAAATCAGAAGACATGTAGACAAAGTATGTGTTATTAATCAAGAAAAAAAGTTTTGAGAAGTCTCCTAAAAGTGCTTTATCTACACAAATATACCAGCTCCAATTCTAGAAGAATATTTAATCCAGTCTCCAGCTGCTACATCTAGCATAATTTCAAGACAATTTAGCAAACTCTGCATGCTCCATAACTTACGAAGAGCACATAAAGATGCCGTCTCAAATCTTGTATCACCAGTTAAACGTTATAATGCACCCATTTGATGGATTAAAGAACCTGATTACATTAAAAAGTAATCCACATAATATTATGATAAGACTTCGTGGAACCTATGCTTTTGCTAGCCGAGTCCTTTCTCTTTTGCTTCTTACCCTTATAACATAAAAAAGAACACAAAAATTTACAAGTTCATAATAATAGACCAAATACTTATACGGAAGAAATTTAAAGACAAAAGGCAACTCCTCAAGACTCAAAGCACAGGAAGGAGCTTAGTAAATTCAACTACATACTTGTTACTTATTAGCTACCAACAAAAGCATCCCTTTGCATAACATAACTTCTTTGCAAAAGTTTTGCTCACTGAAATATTGAGCGCATCACAAAAATCCAGCATCTTTTCTTTAACACACTCGTAAAGATTCTCTTTGATTTTCCCCATTGTTTTTCCTACTTGACAGAATATAGTAGGCAAAAGAAAATCCGATTACGCTTTCAATTAAGGGATTATTCAGGATCTTGACTACAAGGAAGTATAAGATGATTGGATGACCACACAAAGGAGATAGAAGAAAGATACCTCATTTTTGACCCAAACGAATCCCGAAAACTATCCTATGTTTTTCTTCAAACTATGTACCTGAAAAGGAAAAATCTCAAAGATCTCATCAAATCCTTACAACATTATCAGTGACACCAAGTCCTATACACATAGCCCCCCACCCCATCAAAACAAACACTTACCTAGTTAAAGGTACAAAACCAAGAGAAAGCATCTCAAGTTACCTATAGAGTGGGAGGATTTTGTCACTGTATTCTTAGAAAGATTCTTTCCCCAAAAGCTGAGAGAAGCCAAGGTGCTCGAGTTCATCAACCTCAGGCAGGGCAATTAACTATGAAAGAGTATTCTTTTAAGTTTACTCAATTAGCCAGGTATGCCCCTCATGTGGTTGCAGAAAACAGATCCAACATAAGTAAGTTCGCTTCAGGGGATGAACTACAGTGTGGTTAATTAGCGCAGATCTGCCATGCTAAATAGTGACATGACCTTAGCTAGACTTATGACCCATGCTCAGTAGATAGAAGAGTAGAAAATTGAGCAGAGGGAAAAACAGAATAAGAAAGCTTGGACAAGTAGCTTCAATTTTAGTCAGCCTAAATCAAAAGGAGGAAACTGTTCTTAGTTTTGTCCTAAGTCATCAGTTCCAGCTCCCACTACAGCCAATTCTCTAGATCCTAAGTTCAGAGAGGGTAACAAAGATAGAGCGCCAGGCTCTAAGACCCAGGACAGTATTAGTAGTGCCCACACCTGTCCTCTTTGCCAGACTTATGGTAAGCACCATCAGGGTATATGTAGAGCAGGTAGTGGCATTTATTTTAGCTTTGGCAAGCCAGACCATAGAGTTAGAGACTGTCTACATCCAGGTCCTTAGGGTCAATAGAATCACTCCTCAGCTCAGTTCGGTCGCCCAAATCGGCAGGGTGCCACTTGCAGTGCTACTAGCGGGCAACGTCCAAATCATCTATATGCTCTTCAGGCTCCAAGAGATCAAAAAAGTTCTCCTGATATAGTTATTGGTACGTTACAGATCTTTCATGTGCATGTTTATGCTTTGCTAGATCCAGGAGCTTCCTTGTCTTTTGTTACTCCTTATATAGCAGTTGATTTTGGAATCAGTCCTGAAATTCTAGCAGAGCCCTTCTCAGTCTCTACCTTAATGGGTAAAATCATCATATCTTGGCAGGTATACAGGAACTACCTGATTATGATATTTCAGAAAGTCACTTCAGTAGACTTAGTTGAAATAGAGATGACTAATTTTGATGTCATTATCGGCATGGATTGGTTTTATTCTTGCTATGCCATAGTCGACTGCAAAAATAGAATAGTTCAATTTCAGTTCCCGAATGAACCCGTCCTAGAGTGGAAGGGTAGTGTATCCACTTTTAGGGGTCAGCTTGTTTTCTACGTTCAGGAAAGGAAAATGATATCTAAGGGATGTGTTTATCATCTAGTTCATGTTAGAGATTCCAGTTTCGAGACTCCTAGTCTTGAATAAGTTCCAGTTGTAAGTGAACATTCAAATGTCTTTCCCGAAGATGTTCCAGGAATTCCTCCCGAAAGAAAAATAGACTTCGGTGTTAATTTTCTTTCAGACATTCAGCCCATCTTTATTAAGCCATACAGAATGGCACCAGCAGAACACAAGAAACTGAAAGAATAATTAAAAGATCTCTTAAATAAGGGCATTAGACCCAGTATTTCCCCGTGGGGCGCACCAATCTTATTCGTGCATAAGAAAGATGGTTCACTCAGAATATGTACAGATTATCGTCAACTCAATAAAGTCACGGTCAAGAATAAGTATCCTCTTCCTAGAATTGATGACTTGTTTGACCAACTTTAGGGTTCTAGTTATTTCTCTAAGATAGACCTCAGATTTGGCTATCATCAGCTCAGAGTTAGAGAATGTGAAATTCCAAAGACAACTTTCCATACGTGGTATGGTCACTTCGAATTTCTACTCATGTCATTTGGTCTTACCAACGCCCCAGTCGCTTTCATGGATTTGATAAACTGTGTGTTCAAGCTGTACTTGGACATGTTTATTATAGTCTTCATAGATAATTTCTGGTCTAGTCACACATTGAGCGCGATCATGCAGATCATCTCATAATAGTATCTAGACTTTAAAAAATCATCAGTTATTCACCAAATTTAGTAAGTGCAAATTTTGACTAAGATCAGTAGCATTCCTTGGCCATATTATTTCTGGTGATGGCATTAGAGTAGATTCTTAAAAGATCAAAGTGGTAAGAAACTGGCCTCGCCCTATCTCTCTATTAGACATTAGAAGTTTCTTGGGTCTGGCTGGCTATTACAGATGATTTGTTGAGGGATTTTTTTCTATTGCATCCCCTATGTCCAGATTGACTCAGAAGAAAGTCAAGTTTTAGTGGTCAGATCCATGCAAGAAGAGTTTTTTAGAATTAAAGACTCGACTTACCTCAGGTCCAGTTCTAGCATTACCAGACAGTTCATACGGTTTCTTAGTATATTGTGATGAATCTAGAGTGGGTTTAGGTTGTGTCCTCATGCAGCATGGTAAGGTCATAGCCTACGCCTCCAGAAAGCTTAAATCCTATGAGAAGAATTATCCTACTCATGACCTTGAGTTAGCAGCCGTAGTATTTGCCTTCCAAATTTAGAGGCATTATCTTTATGGAGTTCATGTAGACGTCTTCATAGATCATAAGAGCCTTCAGTATGTATTTTTCCAAAAAGATCTCAAGATTCGTCAGAGAAGGTGGTTAGAGCTCTTAAAAGATTATGACATGAGTGTCCTCTATCATCTAGGCAAGGCCAACGTAGTGGACGACACTCTCAGTAGACTATCCATGGGTAGTATTTCTCATGTTGATGATAGTAAGAAGAAGTTAGTCCAGGAAGTCCACCAGCTTACCAGAAAAACGTTCACTTAGTCGACTCTTCAAAGGGCGATGTATGTATTCATAGTTGATCAAAATCATCTCTAGTTTCCGAGGTGAAAGAAAAGCAAGATAAGGATCCTAGCCTTGTCAAGCTAAAAGAGTCAGTTCAGAATAAAAAAATAGAGGTTTTTTCCCAAGGGGGAGATGACGTCTTTCATTGTCAGGGTCTTCTCTATGTTCCAGGCTAGATGACATAAGGCAGAGAATTCTTGCAAAAGCCCATGGCGCACACTACTCTATTCATCCAGGGGCCACTAAGATGTACCGCGACTTGTGGGAGATCTATTGATGGAGTGGGATGAAGAAAGATATTGCAAAATTTATCGCTAAGTGCTCTACATATCAGCAACTTACGATAGAGCATCAGAAGCCTAGTGGTCCTATGCATGAGTTCAATATTCCTAATTAGAATTGAGAAGTTGTAAACAAGGACTTCATGAAGGGTTTGCCTCAAACTCGTCGTCAACATGATTCAGTCTGGGTCCTTGTAGATAGAATGACCAAATTAGCTCTTTTCCTTCCAGTTCATACCTCTTATTCAGCCGGGAATTATGTCAAGCTCTACATCAAGGAGTTGGTCAGATCGCACGGTGTTTCATTGTCTATTGTCTCAACAGAGGTACCCAGTTCACCTCTTATTTTTGGAAATCATTCAAAAAGGGACTTGGTACCCAAGTTCACCTCAGTATAACCTTTCATCCTCAAACAGATGGTCAAGCAGAAAGGACCATTCAGACTTTGGAAGAATGCTAAGGGCATGTGTAATTGATTTCAAGGGTAGTTGGGATGACCACTTGCCTTTGATTGAGTTTGTAAACCATAATAGTTATCATTCAAATATTCAGATGATCCATTCGAAGCTCTCTATGGTAGGATATATAGATCTCCAATCGGTTGGTTTGAAGTTAGTGAGTCCTCAGTCATAGGTCCTTACTTAGTATTTAACGCCTTAGAGAAAGTTCATTTAATTAGAGAAAGACTTTGGGCTGCTCAAAGCTGACAGAAGTCTTATGTAGATGTTCATAGAAAGGATCTCGAGTTTGAGATTAGTGATCATGTCTATCTAAATATCTCTCCCATAAAGAGAGTGAAGAGATTCAGCAAGAAGGAAAAGCTCAATTTCCAATATATCGGTCCCTTCAATATTCTCAATCGTTTCAGCAAGGTAGCTTATGATCTCGAATTGCCTTCAGATCTAGCCTCAGTTTATTCAGTCTTCCATGTCTCTTTGCTCAAGAAGTGTATAGGTGACCCATCAGTCATAGTCCTTATTCAGAGCATAGATGTTCAAAACAGCCACTCTTATGAAGAGATTCCAGTTGAAATCATAGACTATTAGACCCGTAGATTGAGGAACAAAGAAGTCCCTCTAGTTAAAGTTTTTTGGCAAAATCAGTCCGCCGAGGAAGCTACTTGGGAAACAGAAGCAAATATGCATACCAAGTATCCTCACCTCTTCCCCGCTAACTCAGATCAAGCTCAAGGTAATAGTTCTCCTTAATCTTTCTCAGTTTCATGATTTGTGTGCATCACTAACTAATATTCAATGTCATGTTCATGTTCCCATGATAAACTTGGTATCAAGTACCACTGCATATTCAGTCATGCATTTATGTATCAAATCAGTTATATAGTTATGCATCAGACATGCATTCTCATTGTGAGAAAATATAGTTCGTCAGAACTTTCAGTTATGCATTTATGAATCAGTTACGCATGCATCAGATATGCATGTTTAGTATGTGATGTTAAGCTTGTCAGTCACGTCCGTCATGAGATCATATTCCATTTATTCATGTTCAGTTCATTGTTTCCCCTCTCAGTCAGTCTCATTTGAGGATGAATATTCTCAAGGTGAAGATACCATAATGCCCATGCCTTTTCTTATCTTGAAAATCCTCTCAAGTATGTTAGAATTTGATTTGAAATAAGACTTCATTAATAAGCTTTCCATTGATATATAATTCACCTAAATCCGACACCCGGGCAAAAAGTTAGGTCCTTTTTAGTGAGATAGTGTTTGACCTGAGCCTTTAGCGCGTCGCTGATATGCCTAAATTACAACTCTTGTTAGAAAGTTACAGCGATCGATGTCAAATATAGAACCCAACTAGGTTGGGTGTCGAATACCACAGGGAATACTCTGCTCATTAAGTATTGTAATCGTTACTGGACTGTTGATCAGAGGTTCCTGAATAAGGGGTTTTTTTTTGGTTTTTAACTTATAAAATAATTAATTGTAACAAGAGTATTCTAACAAATGATCCTCTTTGTAATTCATAACTTTATGAGATTAAACAAACCAGGGATATGGTCACCAAAATACTAGCACAATTCGGGTTGTGAATCACTTATGAGTTCCATTTAGCAAATTCAATTGCAAGAATGGTTGAGACCAATTCTTTATACCTTAGTTTCTACACCTAAGTGGATAGATTATCCTCTAATTCTCTCAAACTCAAAGGATGCATTGTTCTTTCAACCAAATTTCTCATGTAAGCTAATCCTGTTAGGGCATTTGCTATTACTCTAAAGGTTAAGGCCCTTAGAATTCATGTAAACACTTTCTTTTCCCAACAAACACTTTCCTTTTAGACAAGTGATGTTCTTGGGCTCAATTTTCAAGTTTGCAACCAAGAAAAGTGTTAAATTGAAGAAAGGTTTATACAATATCATTCAGTCGTGGAACTCAATTTGATTCACAACCTATACATGCTTTTCACATTAAGGATCCCATAACCCTAGTTATGGGATCTTAGCCACAAAACTCCATAGAAGAAGGAGAAATAATTCTTGTATTATTCATAAATAGATTTAGAATTCACTTACAAAGAATCCCAAGAATCAGTTCTAGAATCTTCAATAAACAGTATTCAATGATAAAACTTCTCCAAGATCTCTATCAATCCCCAAAAGTAATAGGTTACAGAGAGTCTCAATAGAAGATAAAACTTGTGAAAGATAAAAAGTCCATCTCTTAACCCTAGAATTTGGTATTTATATGTTTCCAGATAAAAAAGGAATTTAAAATTTAAAGGTAGAAAACCCGCGTGTAAGTTGACGGTCCATATGGTGGTCCATCACAGTGTTGACGGTCCACCATATAGTTTGTCACTTATTTCTTCCAAATCACAGCTTCTGGATAAGGCCTGACGGTGACACTGGTGGTCTGTCACAAGATTGATGGTCCACCATGTTGATCGTCACTAAGTCCTTCGGAGAGGTGGTTTCTGGATAAGGATTGATGATGACACTGGTGTTCCATCGCAAGGCTGACGGTCCACCATGTTGATCGTCACTAAGTCCTTATGAGAGGTGGTTTCTGGATAAGGATTGACGATGATGGTACACCATATTGATTTTCACTAAGTCCTTTAGGATGCCATGTTCTGGTTCGTCTTGACGGTCCACCTGGTGGTCCGTTGTAAGATAGATGGTCCACCATTTTGACCGTCAAACTCTCTTTTCTGCTATTTTTTATATTTTTCTTCTGTGGTTATCTCCTTTCACTGAAAGCACTAAAAAACTTTATTAAATAACACTTTGGTTGCTCAAAAACATACAATTTTCCTAAGTAAATGATGATAACTATTCTGCAAGATACCGGAACATCAACACCCTTAACTTAAGATAATTGCTTGTCCTCAAGCAACTCAGCACCTAATTGCACACATGAACAATAAAATGACACAACCAACCATTGAAATTTTTTGATGCAACTATTCACTCATCAGTTCAATCACATGCATTTAACACCTTAGGATTCACACCTAGCATTGATCATAGTTCATACCACAAGCATGAATGTTACATTCTATAGAAAACAACAAAGTTCAGTACAACTTCGGTTGCCCTCACAACAATGAAATCCACCACTTATTTTATAGTGTGGACACAGTCGAACTCTCATACTCACAAAGAAGTTACAACCATAGTCTAAGTATCCATAGGCTTTCCCTATCCATACGACACTTTCTCAAGGTTAACTCACTAGGATCAAATAGGTCTTTTCAAGGCTTACAATAAGGTTTTGGGTTAGGTGGGGTATACTCTTGGTTAAAGTGACTCAGTGAGACTTAACTCTCTTTGCCCTAGTATCTTTTCAACCTCAATTTGCTATTTTAGCATACATTTCTTTTTTGTTCAACTACGCTCAACTTATGCTGATGCAGTCAGTGGCCAATTGTCTCTAATTAAATTCTAACTTACTTTCCATTTGGCTCTTTCATTTTTGACATTAGCCACCCTCAGCTTAGATATTTTGTTTAAGTTGAAATGTATAATGCTTAGTATTTAGCCCAGTCTAGAGCTAAATATTGAAGCTCTACGGAGAGTAACTAATAGTGACAGGATTTTAAAACGGGTTTCAAAGGCACAAGACGGGTTCAAAAGGGATAATCATTCTTGTAGGGTTGTTTCTTTAGGCTAGATGGGCTCAAAGTACAAGGAGGCCAGTTATCCTATCCTAATGACTCCCCTAGAAGACTATATCAATGACTCAGGCAAGTTCTAGGTCTTAACCTATGAAGGACTGCAAGTAAAACCTCACACCCACAGGAAACAAAATTAAACTTTCTTTGCAATTCTTGGAATGCCCATCGCATGTTTCAGCACCTCTTCTAGACTAATCCTAAATTCAGAATTACTGAGAGTTATATACACATGTTTACGTGATAGAGTAAGCAATTACATACACCTTCTCAAAGTCTTATGCCAACATCATCCATTACCCATATTTACAATGAAGTACTGAAACAAAAACCATTCATCGATGATCATTAAACATTAAACACATTATTTACATCACAACTTGCAGAATTGAAATACAATAATAAAAACAACCTAGACATACCATTTCTACTAGATAGTACATGATTGGATTCAAAATATCGGCAACAACATCCAACCATAATGTACATACACGTACCCCCACATAGAAAAATAAGCATTGTCCCAAAGCAATGAATTACCGTACATGGTTGGAATGGGCTATTTACTTTGCCTCCTATTCCTCTGAGGAATCTTTCAGGTGGGGTGATGTTCCTGTGTCCTCCCCCTGCGCAATGTTGGCTCCTATGGTGGTAGGAGCACTCACAACCTCAACCTCCACAATTGGAGGAATCATCTCCTGAACTGATCCTACACTTCGCCCCCTTTCTGGGGCAGCACTAGTAGAGAATCCTGCTGCTTTAATTTTTGCCTCTTATTTCTTCCTTTCAACTTCTTTCCTTGACTTCTTTGTATCTTTTTTCAGGTTATATTGATCTAAATCTTTGGGTAACATGGCTTCTCTCTTCCTTCTTTTTTCTTCTTTCCTTACTGTTTATCTATCTATTTGCTACTTGCCTTTGTCTTTCACGGGTCTGCCCATTAGGTCCAGAATAAAGTCAGGTTAAATATAGGCGGCTGTGACTGTTTCTCCTTTAACTCAGCTATGTCAATCTTTGCCTGCTCAAACACTACCATGAGCTTGGCAAGATTAGGGAGAGACAGTGGATCTAGCCTTTTGTTGATGCGGGCTTCCATGTTATCCATTCTAACTTGAATAGTTTGAAATGGCCTGACTGCTTCATCCACAATTTCATCCACAAAAGGTTTGAAATCTCCAGCCCACTTTTCTAGCTGTTTCTGAAACCGATTTTGATTCTTCACCACCTTAACAAAATTATGTTGTTGAACCTGTATTCCGCAAAATCTGCTCCACCAGCAAACTGTGTAGAATCTGACCCTGCAGACGTGTCCTGAGGAACATAATCAGGTGGTACATACGTGGTATAAGTAAAGGCATACCTTCAGGTATTTTTGTGGTCTCGGGAACTGGTACAGACTGAGGCTGATATGCTGGAGGTTTGGTCACCCGAATTTTGAATTTTGATTCATCCTTCAACTTTTCAATGTCCTTCCTATGTGTATCCTATACTTCGTTATCAATCCTATAGATCAGCGGCACACCAGTGATCAAACATGGGAAGGGTATAGAAATGGTCACTTTATGTGCCTGTACGAACATCTCGAATCTAATTAGCTGGCCAAAATCAATTTGTAGTCCTGAAACCAAACTGGCTACGGCTACTGCTCTGTGATGATCCAAGTTTCCGTCTCCTTTTATTGGTATTAACCTCAACCAAAAAATAGCCCACCAGAACTTAACTTTAAAGCTAAGAGTGAACTTTGCAATGCGCTTTTTGGGATTAGTCAACCTGGAAGGATTTCTATCATCGGTCAATAAAGAAGCGGCCCAATGTCTCTGACCAGAAGCATCTCGCATTCTATACTCAAAATCTGGGACAACGGGTAGAGCCTCATATCCTGGCCCGAATAGCATCCTGTTAATTATTTGGGCTGAGATATCAATAGTGACTCCTCGAACTGGAACAGACTCCCTATTTGGTCTATTTGAGATTGGAGTCCCCTTTGGGCATTCCGTTTCACCAAACGCAGATAATTTGCAAAGAATTCTCTTACCCAATTTGATTGGTACTCCCCTGGTGGTCTACTCACCCATGCTAGGCCATATTTGTTGAATCAGTTCTCTAACTTGGGATATTCATAAAGTTCTATTGTCAAAATCTGATGTTCCTCTTTGAATGATCTTCTGATCGCTCGAGCTGTGGGTGTCAACCTGTCATAGAACTCTTTTTGTGCTCCCTCTATCTGCCACCTTATAGCCTCTCGAATCTGTAGATCTTTTCGCCTAATAACATTATCACTCTCTTGTTCAGCTTCAGCATCAGGAACTTCCGTTTGATCCTCCACAATAACATTTTCAGTTTTACCTTCTACCGGCAACGATTGAGTTGCAGCAACAGTTGCATCATTGGGGCTTGAACTTGAACTGCTAGAGGTACTCTCACTCTCCTCTTCAGACTGGGAGAGTATGAGAGCTTCTATTTTATTTTGTCTGGTGTTGTAAGTCGGTCCGGACGCATTCTTACCTCGTTGAGATCTTCCTCCTCTGGTTTGTGGAAGTTTAGGAGCCATATCACCTGAAAACTTCTTAAGAAATCAGCTCTGAATCCAAACACAATCAAAATAGTGCATAATGTTTTCTGACGGTAAATTTGACGGTCCACACACTCTGCCTTCATCCCTTTAGCAGTGTTCCATAAAATCTTGAGTCCACCAAATTAACCACTATGGTTTATATAGAAGGTGCATCTATATTGAGTCTTCTGACGGTCAACTTAGTTATTCATCACAAATTGACGGTCCACCAGTTTGACCATCGTACCTTCGTCTTCAGCCACAATTCTGGGTTCGACCATTTTTTAAATCAAACAACATAGTAGAGCTATTTTCAAGCTATACTCATCATTAAAGCCACTATGAAAGAATTTATAACCTCATTTGAACAGATTAATCCATCTCAGAACTCACCTAACAAGTTAACTACGAAGAGAGACTTCGAGAGATGCGCATGCCTCAATGTTGCAGTACTCTACTTGCTTGAAACTTCAAATATAAAACTACTTTCAATTTCTAGCACCTGTGTTACTCTTTGGTTTATGATGGAGAAAAGGGATGAATGAGTTGGTTTAAATAAGGAACAAATAGAGGAGATGGTAAGTCTTAGATGGGATAACTCCCTTCAGGTTCTTTGAATCTTGAGGGAGTGGAACAGGCAAAGGTGATGGAATGGTTACAATGAATGTACCCGCTCAACTTTATTCTTAAAATCTCACTTTGGGCCAAATAAGGGATACTTATAAAGAGTACCGGGTTAACCCGACCTGATTTAGAACTAGGGTTAAAGTGACGGTACAATTGACGGTTCGTCACATGTTTGAAGGACCACCACTCTGAATGTCACTCATTACCTGAGTTTGAATATTTCTGTTTCGGTGCGACGGTAAGTGGGATGGTCCACCAAACATATGACGGTCCACCAGTTTGACCGTTACTTCTTACCAAAATATGGGTCACCGATCTTACTTCTGACGGCTATTATGACGTCCCACCAGGTTTGTGACGATCCGCCACTCAGGCCATCATGGCTTATCCAGTGAATGTATTTTCTTTCCAGTTCTTGATGGTTGGAGATGGTGGTCCATCAGGGAACTGATGGTCCGTCAAGTCGTCCGTCACAATGTCCAGTAGCTCAGATGTATCCCCTATTTTCCTTTTTACTGCATTTCTAGTCCTGCACACTTCACAAACACATCAAAATTGCACAAAAATATGAAATGGACTCTAACTATGGTTACAACAACATGTTGTGGGTTGTCTCCCACTAGCGCCTGATTTAACGTCGCGACATAACTCAGGTATCTCGAGTACTTAGACTTCATCAAGATAAAAGACATCAACATTTCTTATCTAGTCTTTTGGACCAATATAAAGTTTGATTCTTTGCCTGTTCACTTTGAAGACACTACCGTCTTTATTTTTAAGCTCAACTACTCCAGATGAGTGGACTTGGCTGATTTTGAACGGACCAGACCACTTGGATTTCAACTTGCTTGGAAACAAATTCAGTCTGGAGTTGAAAAGAAGTACCAAATCACCTTTCCTGAATTTTCTCTGTGCAATCCTTTGATCATGGTATTTCTTCATCTTCTCTTTATACAAGTCTGCTCTTTTATAGGCCCTGAGACGAAATTCATCCATCTCATTTAGTTGCTCCAATCTTAGATCTGTTGCTTCCTTCCAATACATATTAAGCCTTTTGAGAGCCTACAAGACCTCATGCTCAAGCTCGATTGGTAAATGACATGCCTTCCCATAGACTAGCTGATACGGTGACATGCCAATTGGTGTCTTAAAAGCAGTTTGATATGCCCACAAGGCGTCATCAAACTTTAGAGACCAATCTTGCCTATTAGCATTCACAGTTTTGGTAAGTATGGCCTTAATCTCACGATTCGACACCTCCACTTGTCCACTAGTTTCTGGGTGATACGGAGTTGCTACTCGGTGTTGTTTTACTCCACACTTTTCCAAAATAGCCCTAAAAACTTTATTGCAAAAATGGGATCCCCCATGACTTATGATTGTTCTTGGTACTCCAAAATGGGAGAATATGTTCTTCAGAAATGCCACAACTCTTTTTCCTTCATTGCCAGCCAAAGCAACAGCTTCTACCCATTTTGAGACATAGTCCACAGCCATTAGGATGTATTTTAACCCATATGAGCTTACAAATGGGCCCACCCATGAATTCGATGCCCCATACATCAAACAACTCTACTTTCATCATCTTGGATATCGGCATCTCATGGCATTTGGAGATTGATCCTTGCCTCTGACATTGATCACATCTACGAGCAAACTCATATGCATCTCTGAATAGTGTAGGCCAATAGTATCCACTCTGCAATACTTTTTGAGCAGTCCAGTCAACCGCATGATGACCACTAATAGGTGAAGCATGGCATGCTTCCAAAATACTTAGCACTTCTACTTCTGGGACATAACACCTAATAATACCATCTGCACATAGCCGAAAAAGGTAGGGCTCTTCCCAAAAATATTGGGTCACATCATGAAGGAACTTTTTTCTTTGGTGAAAGGAAAGATTATCCGTCATCACCTCACTTACCATATAGTTTGCAAAATCAACATACCAAGGTATCTTCTCGAGCTTTGCAGTTAGTATCTTCTCATCCAGAAAGAAATCATCAATATCTAACTCGTCCTTGATTGCTTAGTCGCCTTCAAGTTTGTATAAGTGATCTGCCACTTGATTTTCACATCCCTTATGATATTTTACCTCAAAGTCAAATTCTTGAAAAAATAACACCCACCGGATCAATCTCGACTTTGCATCTTTCTTCACCATTAAATACCTCAGAGCTGCATGATTCGTGTGGACCACCACCTTGGTCCCTAGCAAATACGCTTTGAATTTATCAAAGGTATAGACTACAGCTAGGAGCTCATATTCGGTAGTGGTATAGTTCTTTTGAGCTCCATTCAGGACTTTGCTGGCATAATAGATTGAATGAAACAACTTATCCTTCTTCTGCCCCAACACAACTCCAAACGCCACCCCGCTAGCATCACGCATTAGTTCAAATGGCTTTGTCCAGTCAGGAGTAATAATAACTAGAGCCTTCACTAATTTCAGCTTAATGCATTCGAACGCCTGTTTGCAGTCATCATCAAAAGAGAACTTGGACTCCTTTTCAAGAAGTTTGCATAATGGGTTTGCAACCTTCGAGAAATCTTTTATAAATCTACGATAGAATCCTGCATGGCCAAGAAAGCTACGCATCCCTTTTACTGAGATGGGGGAGGTAGTTTCTCAACGTCCTCAACCTTGGCCTTATCCACCTCAATACCTTTTGTAAAAATTTTATGACCGAGAACAATGCCTTCCTTCACCATGAAGTGGCATTTTTCTAGTTAAGGACCAGATTAAACTCTTCACACCATTGTAATGCTTGAATTAGATTCAGCAAGCACAAGTCAAAGAAATCTCCAACCACTGAGAAGTCATCCATGAACACCTCCAAGATGTCCTCAACCATATCAGAGAAAATCGACATCATGCACTTTTGAAAAGTGGCCAATGCATTGCATTAACCAAAAGGCATCCTTTTAAAAGAAAATATATCGTATGGGAACGTGAACGTCATCTTTTCCTGATCTCTAAAAGCAATGGAGATCTAGTTATACCCCGAATAACCATCCAAGAAGCAGTACCAACCCCTTACTTCTAATCAATCAAGCATCTGATCTATGAATGGTATCGGAAAATGATCTTTTAGTGTCCACAAGTTGAGATTTCAATAATCCATACACACACTCCACCCAGTGATAGGCCTGAGTGGGATTAATTCATTCTTCTCGTTGGCCACTACTGTCATGCCTTCTTTCTTGGGCATGCACTATACAGGACTTACCCACTTACTATCTGATATCGGATACACCACCCTTGCATCTAACCACTTGATGATTTCTTTCTTCACCACCTCTTGTATGGGTGGGTTTAGGCGATGCTGATGCTCAATAGTAGGCATACAATATTTCTCTAGCTGAATCTTATGCATACATATGCCAGGAGGGATACCAATGATATCTGTAATAGTCCAGCCAATAGATCTCTTATACCTCTTAAGAACAGAGATGAGAGCTTCTACCTATTATTCGCCCAGATCGGCAACAATAATAACCAGTAGTGTATTTCCACTACCCAAGAATACATACCTCAAATGACTGGGTAACTCTTTCAATTCTAACATCGGTGGATCTTCAATGGATAGCTTCGCCGGTGGTGAAGGTCAATTATTAAGGTCAAGATTAAGCTTCTTAGGGGCATAAGAGTACGACCCCATCCCTATCAAAGCACAGACAGTTTCTTCGTACTCCTCAATATCCTCACGATCAAAATTCATAATTACTGCATCTAATAGCTCAACAGCAAGCTGCTCTTCTATAGATACTTCCTGCTCGTCCTCATAATATACATCAAATATGGAGAACATACTCATTTCTTTATGCTACTTCATAGATTTCCATACGTCAAAACGTACCACTTCATCATTCATCCAAAATAAGAGCTCATTAGCTCACAAATCAATCAGCACACTTTCGGTTGTGAGCAAAGGTCGGCCTAAGATTATGGGAACTTTAAAGTCCATCTCGTAATCCAAAATGATAAAATCTGCAAGGAAAATGAAGGTAGCCACCTTCACCAATACATCATATAGAATACCAATAGGTCGTTTTACCGATCTATTCACCATTACAAGCCATATATTGGTTAGTGTAGGATATCCCAAGCCCAGCTTTTTATAAGTGGCTAGCGACATCAGATTAATGCTAGCCCCCAGATCACATAAAGCCTTAGCAAAATCAAAAGACCCAACCGTGTAAGGAATAGTGAAAGCTCCCAGATCTGCCTTCTTCTGTACTAAGGACCTTCTGGCAATCGCACTATAATGATGGAAATTATCTGTCGGTTCATATCTTTCTACCCTTTTCTTTGTCAAGAGGTCCTTCATAAATTTGGCATACCCTGGCATTTGCTTCAGTTTCTCTACCAAAGGCATATTTATAGTCAGTTGCTTCAGCATTGCCATAAATTTACTAAACTTTGTGTCATCAACCTTCTTTTTCAGTCTCTGAGAAAAGAAGGGTGGTGGTTTTCGGAGAGTTTTATCCACCACTTACTTTTCCTTATTTTTCTTTTCTTCAAACTTATCAGACTGCTGACAGTTGGGTGTAGCATTATGAATAATCTCGTCAGGGTTTTCAGCTTCTACGGGATGATCACAATCTGCTTCATCAACACTCTCTGTTATACTATCAACCACAGGCTTACCCACAGATGGGTTTGCCAATACCTTACCACTCCTGGTGGTAATTGCCATACATGACCCATCCTTTCTTAGATTTTGCACTATGTCACTTGGTAGAGTGCCAACCTTCCTTTGATTAAATATCACAGACAGTTGACTCATTGTCTGCTCTAACTATTTTATTGAAGTGGAATGCGAATCAACTAATTGATTCATCAAAGACAAATCATTTTTACCTCAGCTACTCCTATGTTGGTTTCCTCTACTCTCTTCAATAGCTTAGCCATCATGTCCTCCACAGACATCTTCCCAGAGTTAGATGCAACAGCCTCACGATTCCTAGAAGGAACATACAAACCACTTCTGCCATTCTTATTCTTCCAATTTCCTTGGTCTTGGTCCTTGTATTCGGATTTTTCATAGTAGTTCCGACCTTGGTTTCCTTGGCCACTGCCTTAGAAACCCCTTGATTATTCAAGTAATTTTCTTTCTCCTCAGAGTCAGAGTCAGCTCTTCCCTATGATGCAATATCTTTAACCTTCTCTATCTTTCTGAATAATAAATGCTTAGTAAGAAGGTCCATCTGTTTTTTCATGTGAGCCATATCTTGATCACGTTTCTCCTCCCTTTGTCTCTGTTCTGTAGTTATGCCAATATATATAGTAAAGCTTGCTACCTCAGAATCCCTGGTATGCCAAGCTCTACCTTTTTTTGTCATACGATCCAGCATCTCAGATGCCTCAAGAAAAGTAAGGTCCATAAATGACCCACCCCCAGCATTATACACCACTGGCTTAGTCACTGAATTCAAGGCCCTATATAATATCTCTTTCAGGTGGATGTTGGTCATCTAATGATTCGGGTACTGTGTGATCTTATTTTTGAACCTTTCCCAAGTTTCATAAAGAGCTTCAGTTGGAAGCTGCCTAAAATTATAGATTTCATCTCTTAATTGTGCCCTCTTAGATGGTAGAAAGAACCTTTCTAAGCAAGCATCTTTCAATTGCCTCTAATTTTTAATAGAGTCGAGGGTTAGCCCATTCAACCATAATGTTGCTTCTCCAGAAAAAGATAACGAGAATAATCCTAGCTGAATAGTATTTTGCCCAACTCTCAAATTGTTAAATGACTTTCATGTTGAGATAAAGTTGATCAAATGCATATTCAGATCATCACCAGCAAGTCCACTGAACAGTCCCTTTCAGATACAACAACTAGATCATCATACCCGTAATATTAAACTTGTCTCTGGGTGCTAAGGGCAGAGGAATAATAGCCTCTATGGCACCAGCCCCATCCAACTCGTCATTATCATCATCAAGAGCAAACTGAATATCTAGGCGTTCGGGTTTTATTCTAGCCTGACAATTTTTGTTGACATTTCTATTCACTAGTGCAACTTCATCATCTGTACGCCTTGGATTTAGTAACTCATCATTGCCCAGGTCTTCATCATCTGGATTTACCTCCCAACCAGCATTATTAGCATTCTGCTGGTTTACTTGAGTGGCTACTAAGGCAGCTAATCTAGCCTGATCCTACTGAGCAGCTACCCTTTCTGGGTCCCATTGACCATCCATTTTGCTAATGAGATGTGGTTCAGGATTAATAGGTAATAATGGTTGACCCGATCTTTGCGTACTTGGCATGTAAGACACTCAACCTGCACGAAACAAAAACAACAAACAAAAAGTAAAATTTAGGAATCTTTGACCAAATGGGCGATTAACAATCACAAACTTAGTTGACAACAGTATTCCCCGAAAATGGCACCAAAATTTGATATGCCCAAATTACAACTCTCATTAGAAAGTGCAAGCGGTCGCTGTCAAACATAGAACCCAACTAAGTTGGGTGTCGAATCCCACAGGGAATACTGTGCTTACTAAGTATTGTAATCGTTACTGGACTGTTGATCAGAGGTTCCTGAATAAGGTTTTTTTTTGGTTTTTAACTTATAAAATAATTAATTGTAAAAAGAGTATTCTAACAAATGATTCTCTTTGTGATTCGTAACTTTATGAGATTAAACAAACCATGGATATGGTCACCAAAATGCTAGGACAATTAGGATTGTAAATCACTTATGAGTTCTATTTAGCAAATTCAATTGCAAGAATGGTTGAGACCTATTCTTTATCCCTTAGTTTATCAACCTAAGTGGATAGATTATCCTCTAATTCCCTCGAACTCAAAGGATGCATTGTTCTTTCAACCAAATTTCTCATGTAAGCTAATCCTGTTAGGGCATTTGCCATTACTCTAAAGGTTAAGGCCCTTAGAATTCATGTAAACACTTTCTTTTCCCAACAAACACTTTCCTTTCAGACAAGTGATGTTCTTGGGCTCAATTTTCAAGTTTGCAACCAAGAAAAGTGTTAAATTGAAGAAAGGTTTATCATTTAGTTACGGAACTCAATTTGATTCACAACCCATACATGCTTTTCACATTAAGAATCCCATAACCCTAGTTATGGGATCTTAGCCACAAAACTCCATAGAAGAAGGAGAAATGATTCTTGTATTATTCATAAATAGATTTAAAATTCACTTACAAAGAATCCCAAGAATCAGTTCTAGAATCTTCAATAAACAATATTCAATGATAAAAATTCTCCAAGATCTCTATCAATCCCCCAAAGTACTAGGTTACAGAGAGTCTCAATAGAAGATAAAGCTTGTAAAAGATAAAAAGTTTATCTCTTAACCCTAGAATTTGGTATTTATATGTTCCCAGATAAAAAAGGAATTTAAAATTTAAAAGCAAAAAAGTCGCGTGCAAGTTGATGGTCCATATAGTGGTCCGTCACAGTATTGACGGTCCACCATCTGGTCCGTCACTTATTTCTTCCAAATCCCAGCTTTTGGATAAGGCCTGACGGTGACACTGATGGTCCATCGTAATATTGATGGCCCACCATGTTGAACATCACTAATTCCTTCAGAGAGGTGGTTTCTGGATAAGGATTGACTGTGACACTGGTGATCCGTCGCAAGACTGACGGTCCACCATATTGATCGTCACTAAGTCTTTTTGAGAGGTGGTTTCTGGATAAGGATTGACGGTGACACTGGTGGTCCATCGTAAGACTGACGGTCCACCATGTTGATCATCACTAAGTCCTTTAGGATGCCATGTTCTGGTTCGTCTTGACGGTCCACCTGGTGGTCCTTCGCAAGACAAACGATCCACCATTTTGACAGTCAAACTCTCTTTTCTTCTACTTTTTCCAGTTTTCTTCTGTGGTTATCTCTTTTTACTGAAAGCACTAAAAAACTTTATTAAATAACACTTTGGTTGCTCGAAAACATACAATTTTCTTAAGTAAATGATGCTAACTGTTCCGTAAGATACCGAAACATCAGTCACGGAGGTAGCTCAAATAGCAATTGTCAAATTCTAGTGTTGCTCCGCGATACTAGCGCGTCACGCCAAACTTCCATGTCGTAGACAATGTGACAATGCGATAGCTCCGCATCGTGCCACCGTGCAGTTTCCTAATTTCAATTTCCATTGACATGGTGCGATAGCACCGCGTCGCACTAAGGGTCCAATTCGGGAAATTTTACTAAAAATTTAACTATATGTCCAGGGTTAAAAGGATCAATTTGCCCCCTATATAAGATTCCAAACACAGGATTTAGCCCTTATTCATCTAAAATATTGATGCTTTTCTCAAATACTCTTAAGAACTCAAGCTAGGGTTTTCATAGAAGGTCCAATTTTAGGAAGGTTTCACCATCAGTCTTCATGAAATCACGATCTAAAGTATGTATTGTGTTAATTCATGGACTCCTTTTGTCCATGAAGTCCAAGAATCCTTTTTAACTACAAGTTATGGATTTTCTTCATATTTTCATGCTTTGTATGTTCTCTTTCATGTTGATAAATGAGGAATTGATTTCTATTTCATGATTTGATAATAAATTCCATGTGGGTTGATTAGTATAGATAAAGATTTATAAAATCTCATGACTAAAACCTTGTATGATGGAATTGGAATTGAAGCATGATGTTTAATTGTTGTATAATGTGCTTTACATGTACTATGCCTACAATATGTTTGATTAAATACCTAGATGAAGGAAAATTGTCTAACTAGTATGATAGCATGAAATCCCCATGTATGTACAAGTTTATGCCTATTACATATTTGATGAAAGGCTCCTATGAATGTAGTATGTATTATGATGTTAGTCAAGTCTTCAAGTAAATCATGCTATGTCAGTTTTCTTTTATCGAATCCTGGGGGTACTTGTACCCGAAATATTAGCTATGTGCCTAGAGCCATGTCATGTTTTTCACGATACTCTCAGTCAAGCTATGAACTCTTAGACTTCAAATAGTCTTATGACTCAGGAAAAATCTCCATGATCTCCTGATTCAGTCAGTTGTCAGATATAAGTAGTATTCCGTCAGCCATGAAAATTCAGTAACTCAGTCCATGCTCAGTTCAGTTCAGTAAATCATGCTCAGTGTCCATTTAGATGGGAGTAGGAATTAGCACCAAGTGAACCCAAGGATGGGGACTCACCTATTATACGAGGGTGTGATTCCTAGAAGCAATCCTTGCGTTCCAGAACTATGTAGCCAGCATAGGTTGAGACATCATAGCCTGCTATATGAGGGTAGAAGAGCTGTCTTGACCTGTTATGTGAGGGTTCCCACCGTTCTCACTAGAGTTACTTGTTATATGAGGGTTACTCATATGTTGTCCTTACTAGTGGTGCGATATTGACACCCTCTCAATCAGAGCATAGATTAGACCCCAGCTCAGCTATCATAGAACCTTTGGGGCATGTCGGTTAGATACTACTTCCCACAATTTTATGTTATAGAATTAGGACTGTCAGATACAATCACTCAGTCTCAGTAATAGAACTCAGATAGTTCTTCATATTTTAGGACTTTCAGATACAATTAACTCAAATACAATACGAAACTCAGATAGTTCCATGAGATTCAGAATTGTCAGTTACAGTCACCCACGCTATCAGTTATACTCAGATACAGTCACCCATGTTATCAGTATTATTTAGATATAGTCCTTCATGTTATCAATCATATCAGTTATTAGCATGCCACATTATCAGTATACAGACTCAGAAATCATGAAATCATGTTGTCAGTTACAGGTATGTATTTATGCATGTATTCTCACATTCATGTTAGACAGTCAGTTGGCATTATTCGTGCATGTGAACCATTGTATATAGCCTACCTCACATGTATACTCAGTACATATGTCCTGACGCATTTGCGCTAGGGTGTTTTCTTTTTATGTTACACCATAGGTTCAGAGACACGAGTTCCATATTGCAATATATTCCAGTTTTAGCAGTCAGAGTAAAAGTGAGTTCTCATCCTTCGAGGACATAATGATTTTCTAGTATCTCATTGATTAGCTTATTAGTTGGAGTTAGTTGGGAACATATCCTATCAACTCCTTATTCAGATTCTTCAGACAGTAGAGGCTTTCAGACTATATGTAGACCAGATACAGACTATTATGTTTTAGACTTCAGTTTTATTTTGGGTATTCTATTACCCCTCACAGATGTTATATCATTCAGTTATGTTTCATGATCGAACCTTATGGCCTTTCAGTGCATGTTTCTGCATTATTAAGTTATCTTATGAAGTATACAGGTACAGATATCAGTCATGGGTTAGCTTGTGTCCCTCGGGGTCATAAGCACCATGTAGCATTTCGGTTCACCAAATCGGGTCGTTACAACTACAGAGAGAAAGAATCGATTAGAGAGAGAAATAAAAACTTCACAAATGGCGGAATAAATTTTTGCAGCACAAAAAAATGCAGATTACATATATAGGGAAGGAGAAAATATGACAGATTTTATTTTGGCATAGAAATAGATGGAGTTTTATTCTGTGCAAAATTTGTATTTTTCAGTATCTCTAACAATCCAAAGGCAATTCATGTTGCTAGCTAATTTGTGGATATGAAATGTGGTGCTATCTTCAGAGTTCTTTAGAATGGCTGAAGAAAGAAGTGGATTATTCTAGAGAAGTGGAAAGAGGGATTTTCATTAGTATGAAATCACTATTTTTCCTTTGGTCGTTCCTCAAGAAGCAATACAAGCACCAATATGTACAAGCGGCCCTTCTTTGCCAAGACTAAGTCTATCTCCGACTGAACTTATGCTTCCAAAAATCTAAAACACCGAGTAGGAATAACAACAAATTATCTTATTTAGAGTGACAAAAATTCAGATCAAAACTAATTGTGCTATCATACCTTTCCAACTAGAGTTCTGAAAAGAAGGATACCATGTGTGTCAATTCCTACACATATCGACCATAAGTACATTTATCTGGTAACTCTAATAAAATCAATGTACAAGTAGCTGATTAACACCATAAATGTAGTAAAATGTAAAAATATTCTTTAGTGATTGGTAACACTGATAAGGTGTGTATTAGGTACAAAATCATAAAGGAAAATAATATCGTATATATAATTAATTAAACCACAATATCAGGCATCAAAGAATAACAAGAAACTGATTGAGATGATAAATAATGTATTCACTTAAAAAATAAACCTGAATAACATGTTAAATATTTGGAATGTCAATACCACGTGCTGCAGCATCCTTGGACACAAAAACACCACCTTCATGCTGGAAATCAGGAAAATTCTTTGTGTGCTCCTCTAGAAAGCTATCACTATGGTAGCAGAAACACTCAAGCCCGACTCTCCACAATATCAAGCATCAAAGAACAACCAGAACATAACTGAAAAACATCTATGGTGAATTCTAAAAACACCAAAAATAACTCACTCACCAATTTCAAGTGAACACCTTACTATGTTAGTACCGACGAAATAGTGAGAATATAATTGTATTTGAATTTTAAAAATTCCACCATCCTAAACAAACATACAGTTTGAAAGAGTGAGATTTAACTTAGAGCGATTCTCACTAATGTAGAGACAAGATTGCAATAACTAAGAAATATTTATGTCACAAAGCTTTACTAATTCCTCTTTTTTTTCGAATCCTAAATTTTGTTATACATTAACACTCATCATATTTTTGTTGTAAATGTATGTGTGCCTTTTGGGGCTTGTGATATATGAGTGTAACAACTAACACGTTGATCCACTCCATGAAAATTCATGGAGACCAAAATATCTTACCTAGAGAAGACACTGCAAACGATAACTTCTGGAAATTACTATCTCCAAGCTATTCACCCCATCCTACCCACTAAAATATTCTCTTTCTTCTTACAAACCACTTTGAAGCATCAAGTTTCTACTTCTCTTTCACACTCTTCTCTACCCACACTAACCATAGAGCAGTTAATCCACTAATAAGAGCTATGTATAATAAAAAGACACAACATTTTAACTGAAACTTTTTTTTGAACTTGAATATTTTCAACCGACAACGTACGACATGATGAACCTGTATCTTATGTAGATAGAATAATTTATCAAATACTTCTGAGGTTGATTACGTCATTAAACAGTGCAATAATCAACATTGTTAAAATCTCATTGGCACTTCCTGATACTACTTCTCAATTATGAACAACTTAAATTAAATACAACAAAACTCAAAATTCAATGCCATTACTTTCTTAAGATAAAGTTCACATGAAAACACACACACATACACCCATAACAAGATTTGATCTAAATGCTAAGAGATGACCAAAACTAACAACACTATTTCAATGTCATAACTTTCTTATGCTAAAGTTAACACACACACAACACGATTCGATCCACGCGCTAAGAGGTGACACAAATCAACAACATTGATTAAAAATCAACAACATTCAATGTAGAAAGCTCAATTACCAATCTATGTGAAATTCATAAAATAAATTTACAAACAAATAAAAAACAGAACGATCTAATCCAGCAGATACAGAAGTGATAAGAAACCTAAAACATATTAATGTACTAAAGCCAATTCAATTACCAATCTAATCCAACAAGTATAACACACACACACATACAACCCAAAAAAGAAGCACTTGTTTCAGTTTTCTCATTATCTTATGGATTCAGATTCAATTTCAGCTGAATTGGATCAAATCAAAATCGACATCGCAAAAAATTAACTTTAAAAAAAATCAAAACCAGAAAAGTCAATTTTGATTTTAATTATTTTAATGTTGTTTCCTTTTATATTAGTTGTACAAAGAAAATAACACTTGCATGAAAAATGGTTATACCTATAAGAAATAAAATAAATTCATTGTTCATCATTTTCAAAAGATTCGGTCTGCTGCTGTTGAGGAAAATTCAAGGAATCCTCCAATGGATTATCCATTTGAATAGAAGAGACACCAAAATTTTAGAGAGAGAAAGAAAAACTTCACAAATGCTGGAACAAATTTTTGCTGCAAAAAAATGCAGAATACATATATAGAGAAGGAGAGAATATGGCGGATTTTATTTTTGGCAGAGAAATAAATAGAGCTTTTCTCTGTGAAAAATTTACATTTTTCAGTATCTCTTACAACCCAAAGGCAATTCATGTTGCTGGCTAATTGCTGGATATGAAATGTGGTGCTAACTTAAGAGTTCTCTGAAATGGCTGAAGAAAGAAGTAAATTGTTCTAGAGAAGTGGAAAAAAGGATTTTTATTAGTGTGAAATTACTGTTTTGCCCTTGGTCGTTCCTCCACTCCCTCTTCTATGTAGTAGAAATATATAGTAGTATCAAAGTAAAGAAATTATATATATATATATATATATATATATATGTAAAGAGATAACTAGAGGATATTTTTGTCATTTCAAGGCTTTATCCCAAGGTAAATAATGTTGGAATTATTTATACTACTCAACGGATGGGATAACTTATCCCGTTACTATTTGTTAATCCCAAACTTGACAATCAAATAAGGTACCAAAAAATTTATTCCAAAATTATTTATTTTAATACCTCACACCAAATGGCCCCTTAGTGTATAAACTCAACAATATGTTCCATCAGAACTAAGGGTGGACTTTCGGTCAGTTCGGTCTGATTGTTTAATATCGGTTCAATTTAACGGTTTTTGGATTGACAAAAATGACACCCGTAACCAAATCAAAATAAATTTGGTTCGGTTTTTACAAATTCGGTTTGGTTATTTCGGATTTTTATTTCGGTTTGAAATGTTAAAGTAGTTAGCCTCTCTTTTTCATAACTGAGCATTTAAAATTGATGTTTTTTTTTAGAAAAAATATTTTTTTCAAACCTGTTTTTCATTCCCAAATATAAATAAATATAAATAACTCAACATGGATGAAACGAAATGAATTAATCATAAGTTTAACATAATACATAACGTCATTAATCATTACATATAATATAACCTTGCATAAATAGTCTACAAAACGACACAAAACTCATCTATTTCTCGTCGGTGGATAGCCACAACCCACGAACCGACAACCAGTAGAAGTGAAAACGATCAATGAAGGAACACCGCCTTGCCTTCGGTGGAACGGAGGAACACTCGTGGGTCGTGACTCGTCGTCGTCGGTGTACGTGAGAAACGGCGTAGGGAATACCAGCATAGGGATTTAGGGTTGGCAATGGGCAATGGTTGCGGCATATGCGAATTTGCTGTTAAATATTAATTGTGAATGTGAATTACTAAATATTATAGGTATTATATATACATATAATATAATATTATATTATATATATATATATATAATATATATTTATAATAAAATATATATATTGTTTATTTATTTATAAAATTTCAGTTTTTCGGTTTAACTAATTTATTTTTTTCTAAAAATCGAAAACCGAACCAAAAAATCAAAATTTTAAAATTACAAACCGAATCCGATCCAAAAAACTGAAATCAAAATTAAATTTCAGTTTGATTTTTCAATTTTTTCGATTTAAACCAAAATATGACCACTCCTAATCAGAACCCTATATCGATATTGAATACATACTTTAGATGAGTCAGTTGTGTCGTAGCAGTTATAGATGAGTTCACTGAATTCAGTAAATTGAACTTTATCTTTGTATTCATCTGATATGTGTAAGTAATTTATGAGATTAACTATAAATCCACTTATGGTGTATCGTTTTTCTTACACAGTTATGATACTTTGACCGACAGTAACCGGTAATCAACCTATTAGCTTCCTAGCTTTTAGGTTCGATTCGGTTTATCGGTTTGTTTTGGTATATTAAAAGTAAAGTCCTAGTTTCCTTCTATTACTGTTTTTCTTAGTTGTAATCTAAATATTAAAAAGTAAATATACTTAAAAAATTAATTACGTATAATAGGCTTTAATATTACGTGATTGTGTAAAACAAAATTTACACCGTGTGTAGATATTAGTTAAACTCGTAATTTATTGACTAGAACCTAGGAAATAAAAAGAATTACAGTTCATAAGTTATAGTACATTAAAAAAATCCTGATTCCGCCTCTAACAAGAACTCTACATTTTCTTATAAGAATAGGGCTTGCAAAAGAACACAACATTACCATATCCGCAAGTTATTATTTATAGTCACACTTATCATGTACTTAAAACTCATAACTCATAGCAACATAGATGAGAGCCCCTACAGCTTCCCATTCTTCACATGCAGAATTTAAACGTTATGATTTATAATTCGGAATTGTGTTGTCGTCCATTTAGTTTATTGAATTTAAATTAAATCATTTTTGTGTCTATATATAAAAAAATATAAACACAAATATAGATTTGAGTCAAAATGAGTGAACGATGCTCTATTTCATCCTCTTTCATGATCTGAATATGTCTTTGAGTTCGCCTCGCCACAGAAATCGACGAGCCAACTGCTACACCTTCATGCACCAAATGGCTTAATATTAAAATTGTAGTAAGGTCTTTAATATGAGAGTCTGAAGCCTAAAGGGTAAGTTTTTTTATTCAAAATTTTAAAGGGGCATATCAAAATAAAAAAAAACAGTGATTTTATCTTACAAGATAAATGGAGTTACTTACTTTATCTATTTATTTATCTATTGACTGAAAAAGTGTAAGGTAAAATCATGATTTTACCTTATAAGGTAAATGAAGTCACTTACCTCATCCTTTGACTGAAAAAGTTGGGAATTAATTCTCCTAGGATAGGAGTGTCAACAAGATCGAACGCTGGCGGAGGGGGAGGGGGGGATAAATTCCGCTTGGCTGGCTGATTTTAAGTGACCTTGTAAGGTAGGATCTCATATTCACCTTGTAAGGTAGGATTCCATGTTTACCTTCTAATAGTTTCAAAATTCACGATGCTATATAAATAGTCAGAGACGGATCTAGGATTTTAATTTTGTGGGTTTTTTTGGGCAAAATAAAAATTCAAAAAAAAAGTGATCAATAGGATTAGAACCCACAACCTAGAGGGTAACAATGCTTTGGTAGACGCCTTCTTTGCCACTAGACCAATACCACGTTTGATTGTTGGTTCCTAATTGATAACTATTATATATTTATTAGATTTATCAATATAAATACAAGATCCATACGAAAGTTACTGGGTTCCTGGGAACCATCATCTTACACACTAAATTCGTCCCTGTAAATAGTGTGAGTGTAGGTTTCTTTCATTTGCATCAATTCAAAAAGAAAATTGTCACGTTCATAACTCAAAATATTTGTTGAACCTTGTTAAGTCCTTGATTTTGATGTTTGACAAACCTCATGTTGAGGAACTGTTTCCTAAGGATTATGTGATGAAAAAGCTGCTACTACTCAGGCAATAGGTTGGGTTTATCTGTCACTATCACAGTCAACTCCACAGCTGGACACAAATACAAAAGTTCGTGAAAAGTTGCTACCACCTTTTTATCTCAACCAATGACTTTCTCCAACAAGAAAACTAATTCTTTCACAAGGGAATCCCCCAGGCAAACTTAATAATGAAACACTTGTGGGGTACATGGGATTCTCCCAAGTCAACTTGATAATGTAATCTATGGGTACATGGGAATCTCTTTACTTAACAAGGATAGCTAAGGACATTTCTTGCAAGATATAGTCGGTATGACGATACCACTACTTATAGCCTTGATTAATAATAAATAGAATAGTGGTTTGGTTGTGTGCTAATGGTTTTGATTGGGCAATAATGGTAAGGTGTGATAGCTAACCATGAAGGTGTGAGTCCGATGGACGAACACTGGAAAATCTCCTTACAACAAATATACCTTTCCAAAGCTGAAATCAAAAACTCCTTTTGCAATAGGAAATTAATAACTCATCAAGTTGTATTTTATTTCCTTGTCATATTTTAATCTTTGTAATGTACTATTAAACGTTTACTTATTGTTGCTTATGAATTTTAGTAGGTATTGTGGTGTAAACCTCATTTCTTTGTAATCATCTAAAATTAGGTAATTTTCAAGATAGAGTTAGCTTGAGCTTTCAGCAGGTTGTAGCAGTAGAGTTACTGCTTCTGTCTTCTTGTAATAGAGTTATTACTACAAGATTAAGGATTAGGAGTTTAATCCTAAAGTCTGGAGTCTGTATCCAAGAAGTTGCTTGGATATAGAGAAGCTTAGAAATCCTAGAGGCAGATCGTGGTTTATCTTCCTTGAGCAAAGAGTTTTTCCAATAAATCCTTGTGCCTGCTGTTTACTTTATTCTTGCACTTGTTATTAAAGCTCTCATAGTTCTTGTTATTTTAGTCTATCTGGGAACAGGTCCCAAGTTGAGGAGCAATTTACTGCAGTTCTTCTGGGGATTTGGTATGATATAGTTGATGTTTTATAGTGGTTCAATCGGTTTCTTTATCTCTCAAATATGATCGTTTGAAAAGGTTGTTCAGGAGTAAAATGAGTATTACTGATCTTGGAGATGTGTGGTTATTTCTGGTCGATATTGAAATTATTTTCGTCTAACGAACAATCAATATTTGGTGAAACTCTTATTTGTAATAGTGATTCTTTATCTTTATTTCTTCATTATGTTAAAATTTTTGATAATTTGCTTAATCTATGGACACTTGACATGTATGAGTGTGTGGAACATTCCCCTAATGTTGAAGAACCCACGATAGTGAGTTTGATCTTTGAGTAAGTCAAAATTCTTCGAATTTGAATATTGATTCTTCAATAATGACAATGGAACAATCAATATTAAAATAATATAGAAGATGGGAATAGAACAAACAATTTCTAACATGTTGACTATTATCATTACGTCGTACTAGCAAACGTGTCTTTTCTCACTTTAATGTACCTCTTCAAATAGCCTCAAATTGATGCTTACTTTTTATTGCATATACGTCATACTATGATGGTCTTGAATGGACAAACTGTAGATATTCCATCTCTATATAGAAAGAAAATTAAAATTAGTTTTGATATGTGTTTCATGAACATTTATATCAATTTGATGAATTGACCAATTTACATATGCATGCAACTAAATGGAGTTCAGAGCCTAAAGGGTAAGTTGTTTACACATACATGACCAAATTTAACATCTTTATTGTGCAAACAACAAATCCAAAAAAAACTACATAGATAATAATAACTTAATATAGATTTAAGGTTAAGAAGTTGGTATAATAACAACAACATTTAGGAAATAATTAGTAAGCTAAAAAGATGATTAATAATATTAATACTACATACTTGTTTGTTAGGTATTGAAATAATTATATAAAAAGGTGATTGAAATTTACCTTCAATTGCAAAATTTTTGATAAAATGAATTTTGAACAAGAACAAGAACAAACACCCAAGTAATGTGAATGAAGAGAGTGAAACGGATAAACAAACAAATAACATGAATGAGAAATGAATAAAATGGGTGGATTATAAAAGAAAATTAATAAGGTAAGGGATAAATTTACCTTGTAAGGTAAAACAATCACCCTACCTTGCACTACAATTGAAATAAATTCTTTACTAAATACTCCCTCTGTTATGTAAATACTTGTTCACTTTTGACTTGACATATGCCTTAAGAAACAATAAATAGATGGGTGATTTTACTATATCACCCTTTGAATATAATAAATTTTTTGCATGAAAAATGCAATGAGTGATGTATTGTATTTAATACCAAGGGTAAAATAGGTAAAAACGAATAAATTATCCATTGATTTCATAAATTGGACAAGTATTGTTGAACATCCAAAATAGAAGAGTGAATAAATAAAGATGCACAGAGATAGTACATCGATGTCATTAAATTTCCAACCCGCATCAACTTTTTCAATCAAACGATAAGGTAAGTGGTTCCATTTATCTTGCAAGCAAAAATTATGATTTACCTTGCATTTTATCATGTAACCAAACGATGTTAACTTTTAACGGATAAGGTAAACATCTGTGTTTACCTAATCCATTTTGCTATTTTTTCATTTTGATATGCCCCTTTGAAATTTTAAATAAAAAAACTTGCTATTTAAGCTCCAGATTCTCTTTAATATTACTAATGCTTCCATCTTATTAAGCTTTTCAATTTCAGCAATTCTTGCCCTCCTACTTACTCGATGACTGCATAATTCTTGAAGCCTCACCAAACAATTGTCCTCCAACAACAAATGAAAATTCCATTTTGGACACGATTATGAAACAATTAATCTTAACTCACTTATTATAAAGGCAGAATTATTTTTTATAATAGTATGTGTTAAGTTGATTGTTTTTATACTGATCAGGTTGAAAATAATTTTTTCTTTTGTTATTTGAGGAAAATTATTGGAAAAATTAAATAAAAGTACATTCAACAGTATTACATTACAAGATATGGCACACTATACATTACATTATCAAAAATGACCTAATTGTATAGGACCAAAATATTGCTTTATAATTTGTAGCCCAATGTTTATTTAATATCTAGTTGTTCATTATTGCTACAACTAATGAGCATCTTAAGGAATATAGGTATATACAATTTGTAGACCAAACGTATAAAAAAATTTACATTATAATTTTTCAGGTGTAGCACAATCTTTTTGGAGGTTCAACCATTATTGAAGCTCCAAGATTAAAAATTTAAATCAAATTTTTGTAAATAATCTCTGTTCCGAGTGGATATGATTGCAAAAGATTGGTTATGTATTGAGGAGCCCAAATCTGAAGTTTTGGATGATTTAGTATAGTTATGAAGTATTTATAGATGAATTTGGTGCATGGATTCATGGAAGAAGACGAAGTTCCTCTTCTTTCTTTTTTTTGTATATATTTATATATATTGTTGTATATACGATAAGTCTTTTTATTTCGATGATTTTAGTGACTAATTATATATATAACATTATGCAATATAATAAAATGACTATTATATATATAACAATGTACAATACAATATAAAAATATATACATTGTTGTAAAAAAAAAAAAAGCTCTGTCTTCTTCCTCAAATTCAAGCATCAAGTTCATCACAACTCAAAATTACACCAAATCATCCATACTTTCTTATTTGGGCTCCTCAATACATATCAATCTTTTATAACTTTTTCCACTTGAAATAAAGCTTATTTGTGCTAAAAAATGGAACCTCAAATTGTAGAAAAATATTGAAATAATGTTGAATTTTTCATCAATTGTTGATATATATGAAGCTTTTTTGCTGCATTGTGTATAAATCGCCTTGAATAACAATCTTTTGGAATCTTAACGGGAGACAATTGAAAAAAATTAAAGGGAAAATCGTGAAGACAAAATTGGGAATTTGATATGAAAAGTGCTATGCCTATATAACTGGAAAGAAAAGTTAGTTCACAGTAAATGATCAAATCAAATTTTGGGTTATAAAATGTAAAATATATTTTTGACTATGAAAATATAAAGTATATTTACTAGTTGTACTTTTGTGCAATTATTCCCCAAAAAATTGGTGAGACTTCAAGAATTACGTAGCCAATGAGTTAAAAGGAGGCAAGAATTTTCAATCTGAAAAGATTGGTTGAGATGAAAAATTCAGTAGCATTAAAAACTTTACTTTTGTTATAAAAGTATTTACATTATAATAAATGTCTATCAAGATCTAATAAGATCTAGTTGATATCTATAAGGATTTGAAGTATCTGTCTTTTAGTCAGAAACTAGGAGTATTTTTCCCTATAAATAGAGAGGTTTTATTCATTGTATTCTCAATCTTATGATCTCTCATCCATTAGCAGAAATAACAATTACTCTCTCTATTCTCTCTGTTCTTCTTCTTTATTCTTTATTGTTATTTTCCTATAAATAAAAGGGTTTTATTCATTGTATTCTTAATCTTATGATCTCTTCTCTCTCTATTTATTCATGTTTTTGTTTATATTTTCTTGTTCTTGTTTTTATATTTCATAACACGTTATCAGCACGAGTCTCTAACCAATTGAGATATCTATTTCAATCAATTCGACAGTAAGTATGTTTCTTTAATTTGATACGGTAAGAAATCCTTTAAACAATGGTATATATTGTATTACTTTAACAATGGTATATATTGTGTTACTTTAAAGGATAGTTTGGTATGTCCATCTCAAGTAGTGTTACCAATTAAACTATGAAAAAAAAAAAAGCAAGAGATATTCAATAGCGTTTTTGTTTTCACTTAAAATTTATTTTTGTGTAAAAGCTAATAAAGATGACAACATTGTAGAAGGTATCACATATTGTTAATTGTTATGCTACTATCACTTTAAGATAAGGGTTCACTTTGTGAATTATTTGGGTATTAGTCATAATAAATAGGTAAGTTTTCTTTTCTTGCTGGCTCTTGTTACTATCACTTATTTCAAGGTTAGTAATTCCTTATGTTATCTGTATTTTGCTACTAATAATATAATTATTGTTGGATTTGAGGAAAAATAATTAGTTTGGAACCATTATGTTTTAAATTTATTCCTCAAGAACAATATTATCAAAAGAGACGATAATATGTTGGGTTCAAGTCCCATCGATTTATGCCTAAGATATTTTTATATGGATAAGACGTTGAGTTTGAATCTCAATGCACCATATTGATGATATTATGATGGATAAGGCAAAATAATTGATATTTGGTGAAACATGTCCCATTAAATATGCTTCATTCCTTGAATTAAATGTGATAGCAATAAATCATATGTATGCCTCAATTTGCTTTTGTAGTAGCTATCATAATTTGATATGCTTAAGGCATGATTATATTCCATTTCTGGGGAGTGAGAAGCTCATTAATGCAAACATGTACTTGATTGTGATGGTATCACAACTCACCTCCGAAAGAGGCTGAATAATTGAGAAAAGTTATTTTGAAATCTACTTCTGAAGTAGTAAATCTGAAATTTATTCATGTAATAGTAAATCTAAAATTTACTAAAGTAAAAGGTGCATGTCAAGGTAAACTTGGAATTTGCTAGAATAAAAGTTCATAAACTGACATGAACGATCGACATGTGCCTACTGAGTATTGAACATATATTGAATAATTCAAAAATTCTTCATGAATTTTAATGTTGCTTGTTCTCATGATAAGTTGGTTGGACCAACTAATATTGGGATTGGATCCCTTAAAATCTGAAAAGTATAAAAGGTGAATATGGACCCGTTTACCAGTCATGTGATCAATTAAGATGCATCAATATAAGATGATCACATGTACGTTTATTGTCAACCTATAGTTTGACATTCATAAAGTTGTTTGCTCAATAAAATTGAGTTAAGAGCATAACTTTCAGATTGTGCAATCAAGACAATTCATCTTGATGGTGATGGTTTAGCATCGAATGGCTTCAACAAATAGTTAAACCATTGAGAAAAAAAAACTCCATGTGTTGGTTTGAAATATTATATACAAAAGTACTTATATACATCAAACCAATAAATTATGATTAATTTTCCCTCAAAGTTGGTTCTAAGACAGGAATCACACGTTGTCCATCTAATAATTAATGTGCGGTATATGATTAATGAATATACCATGATGCACAAAGATGAATTCCTCAAAGAAGATAAAGGATGTATATTAGTTTTTCTAACATAAGGGGGAGATTATAAGCAGTTATGAAATGTGTTAGGAATTATCATCAGATCCCCATTCAAAAAATAATTCAAGTTAAATGTCGAAAGCATCTCATGCTTAAGTTGCACGTGCTTCTATTTTGTGTTCCTAAAGGACAAAGTCTATGCGTGCGTGAAGCATGGTAGACTAATCGGTTCTAAATGAAATAATTCTTGAAAAGAATAAGGAGCAAATAATCATACTAAAAAGGCAATGTGCTCTTGAAGAGCCTATGACATAACACTTCATGAAACCTAAGGTTTAGGTACCTGAAAATAAAGAAGAGATGAGATTTCAAAATGTTATGTCGCATTGTGAACCAATACAAATGAGAAATTGTCGATGATATCTTTGATACAATGTTGGTGCAATATTGTAAAAGATTATGAGGATCTGAATTCTATGTTTATTTAAGCATGCTGACGTAGAAACATTTATCAAGTGACATGAAAGGATGCATCTTGGTAAGTGTAAAACATATTTGATTTGCATTCCAAACACTTGAAGATGTCACACATGAAATGTTGAATATTATCACTTGACAAAATTTATATGAAAACTTCTTTAAGGATTCAAAAAATAAAAGTTTCTAGGAAACTTATTGATAATCCTTATATTGTATAAGCTTATAGCTTGAAAATTATTGAAACTCTTGGAGAGTTTTCAAAAGCAATAGATTATTTGCTGAAATAAGAAATATACCGAATTGGATTGGTTATGAAGTACCATATATTAGTGCAAGTAATGTACTAATGTATTTTGCAAATACTACAAGTCCTGATATAGCCTTTTCAGTTAATTTGTTAAGCAAGGTCTATTTTTGCTCCTACGAGGAGACATCAAAATAGGATAAGATACATGAGTTTATTTTATTCTACAAATTATAGTCCCAATCTTATTGGTCATGCTGATGTTGGGTACTTATTTGACCCGTATAAATCTCGGTCTCAAACATGCAATATGTTCACATGTGCGAACACTGTCATATCTTGGAGATATATAAAGCAGTCTATCTAGCCACTTCATTGAACCAAGATGAGATAATAGCTATTCATGAAGCTAGCCGAGAATGTGTATGGTTGAGGTCCATGATACATGTCATTCGAGAATAATGTGGTTTGCAATGTGATAATGAACCCACAATTTTATATGGATATATGCAACATGCATAGCACAACTTAAAGGAGGATTTAAAAAGGAGATAGAACGAAACACACTTCATCAAAACTTTTCTATACATGACCTCCAAAAGAATGGTGAAATTAACATGACAGATTCGTTCAAATGACAATGTGGTTGATTCGTTCAAAACTTTTCTTATTCTTGTTTTTATATTTCATAACAATTTTATTACTCTATATAATAAGAGTGAATGAGGAGCTTAGGGTCGCCTTTTAAAAATTACAACTAAGCAGTTCCATTTATTATTATTTGAGAACTTTTCTAGAATTACGTATATTTATTTAAAATTTACGTAAAAAAATATTATGCATTACAATAATTAATTTTAAAATATTTAAAAGGCATAGTAAAAAAATTGATTGCTTCTCAAAATTTTTACAGTGTTGCATAAATTGGAATAATTATTTGAAAATAATATAAAAATACTATAAAGAATAACAATTAACAACTTAAAATATTAAAAAATATAAAAAAAATAATGAAAGGAGCTTAGGGTCAACTTTTAAAAATGATAAATAAGTTCCTCAATGTCCCACTTATATTTCTTTTTTTTTTTTTGGTGAGTTTAGGGTCAGTTTGGAAAATGAATAAGAGTGAGTAAGGAGCATAGGGTCGTTTTTTTAAAAATGACAACTAAGCTCCTTAAAGTTTCATTTATTATTATTTGACGACTTTTCTAGAATTACTTATATTTATTTAAAATTTACTTAAAAAATACTATACATTACTATTATTATTTTTAAAATATTTAAAAGGTATGATAAAAAAAAATTGATTGCTTCTCAAGGTTTTTTGCGGAGTTGCATAAATTAAGATAATTATTTGAAAATGATATAAAAAATACTATAAATAATAATAATTAACAACTTAACATATTTCAAAGATATTACTTAATATAATAAAAGTGAATGGGAGAGAGAGTGAGCAAGTTTTCGATCGTCCTGCTTGCCGACCGCTCACCTGTTTACTCCATAATTTTACTATATCACTCCTAATTAATTATTATATGTCATCTATGTTAGAAAATTAATAATATTTAATAAAAAATAAAATAAACATATATGATAGGTCTACTTCAGCTGCGTCAACCATAATTTTACTATAGCTCTCCAAATTAATTATTATAAGTCATCTAAGTAATAAAAAAATTATTATAGAGTCATCTAAGTATTAAAATTAATAATATTTAATTTTTAATTTACTTGACGTCTTATATGAGAACCACTTAATTTTTTTCCACAAGTATTTTTTTTATAATAATTTTGTTATATCTCTTCTAATTAGTTATTAGAGGTCATTTAAGACTTGTCTACTTTACTGCTTCAATCGTGATTTTACTAAATCATTCTTAATTTATTATTATGATAATCTAAACATTGTGTCACTTAAATCGGAATAGAAGAAAAGTATTATAAATCACAATAATTAAAAAAAATTAAATTATTAAAAAATATAATTAACTATCAGTGCCGCAAAATTTTGGACAGGAAGAGTAACATATATTATTTAAATATTAATAAAACAGTACTATAAATTACAATAGTTAACAACTTAAAATATATTTTAAAAAAATTAGTTTGTCATATATTTCAAAGAAATATGTAAAAAGTACTAAACATCATAATAATTGACAACTTACAAAATTTAAAGGTCAATATGCTTGTTGTGGCACATCTTCATTGGTCTTTTCCCTTGCCTTCATTTTTTTTATCCATTTTAATTTGTTTGTCTTATTTTTTAATTTGTTATATATTCCAAAAATACAACAAAATTCATGTAAATCACAATAATTAATAATTTAAAAAATTTAAAAGATATAAAATATATGGATGATTCTAAAATTATATCGTTGACGCTTAAATTAAAATTTAAGAAAAAGTATTATAAATCTTAGTAATTAGAAACTTAAATTATTTTTAAAATATAGTTGACTATCAATGCCACAAAATTTTTGGACAAGGAGAGTAACATATATTATTTAAAAATTACATAAAAAGTATTATAAATTACAATATTTAACAACTTAAAATATCTAAACAAAATTAATGTGTTATATATTACAAAAAAAAATTCATAAAAAATACTATGGATCACAACAATCAACTATTTAAAAAATTTAAAAGATATAAAATATTTGGTTAACTCTTAAAATTATATCGGTGATGCTTAAATTAGAATAGTTTAAAATATAATTAAATATCAATAGCACAAAAGTTTGGATGAGGAGAGTAACATGTATTATTTGAAAATCACATAAGAAGTATTATAAATTACAGTAATTGATAACTGAAAGTATCGAAAATATTTTTTTATATATTTCAAAAAATATTTAAGAAAATATTATAAATCATAATAATTAACAACTTAAAATTTTTTAAAGATATAAAATATTTGGTTGACTCTAGAAATGATATCAGTGACACTTAAACTGGAATGAAAAAAAGTATTATAAATCTCAATAATTAGAAACTTAAATTATTTTTAAAATATAATTGACTATTGATGCCATAAAACTTTGAACAAGGGGTATTATTAAAAAATTATATAAGAAGTATTATAAATTATGACAGTTAACAACTTAAAATATCTAAACATATTAAAAAATATGACTTCTTATCTAAATTTTATTTATGTCATATAAATTGAGACTAAAAACTAACATATATTGAGTTCGTACTGACACAAGTACTCGACATCTAGTATAATATATGGATGGATGTCATTGTTATTATGAGAATCACATTTAGGTTACACAACATATTTATTCACACGATAGTTATAGGGATAATCACATAAATAAACTTTTTAAAATCAATTACTACCTTAAATAGTATAACTTTGATTTTATTATGGATTATAGCCTACTTTTATCATTTTTAATTGTCTGTCTTCTTTACTATCTTATCTTCCTTGTCATAATGGTTGGGGAAGCTTCGATCTTTGGTGAAGCTTGGATTGTCAACGATGCTTCTCTGGTGAAGCTCCATTTTGCCCAAAGAGTCCCCGACGGTGATCCTTTCGCGCCAACCATAAACAACAACCAACCATTTCATCTCTTTTTCTTCATTTCTCCACCAAAAAAAGCTCCCATAGTCTTCCCTCAATCCAACTCTCCTCCCCATTTATATTTCGGTCAGTTCTTAACATTCAACTCTGGCGATGTGATGTAAACATCATTGCTTTCGATTCCAACCAGATCTGGTAACGCTAGAGCTCATAATAGTTTTTTTGCTGAGTGTAAAAAAATGGTGAATATTAGAGAGGGTCAGGGATAAGGGAAATCCATTAATGGAGGATTGAAGATTATTTTGGATGGTTGTTTATATTGTTCTGACGATGTACTTAGCCAGAGTTGAATTTTCCAGGGAAGGTGATGACATTGTTGTTGGACAGTGTTTTTGATCAAGGTGGTGAATTTCTTAAAATTGAGTTAAAAGTTGTATTACAATTGTATTACATATAAACAATTGTCGTAATACAATTTGAATTCAATTTATATATTTTGATGAATTCGAAAGTTGTTATTCATAACAAAAATAATACATTGCTAACACCATAAACAAATTTGAATTGTAACGAAATGTTTGAATTCACATATAATACTTATAATATATTTGTTTTAAAAATATGTTAGTTATATATATTCATCATGTATATTAAAATACATCTTTAATATAAATGATATATTGAATTTAAAATGTATTAAAATTATTGTTTATTTTTATTATTATTAGTGTTGTTAAAACAATGTTTAAAAATGTATTATATATAGATTTAGCTATTTTTGGCAAAAAAAAAAAAAGTCAGGCTGTCAACTGTAAAAATAAAAATGTGCTATAAATGATAAATAAGGTTATATATTTATACTATTTATGTAAATGTCTCTTATTTATATTAAATTGATAAAACTAAGATATGTTATGTATATGAACTTTTATCATGTAATCATGTATTCTTCACTTAATTTTTTTTTTTGGTAGTTAAATTTATTATTAATCCGCAACTGAGAGTATTTACAAATCCAAGGGATAGTCACACTCTACATCCTTGCTCAATTATAGACTAAATCAGCCTTAACACAACCAACAAACCAAAGAGCAAAATCTACTGACTATAGTAAATTTACATAATCAAACAACCTAGCATTAGTTCTTACTCTAGTACACAGAGCAAGCTTGGTCCGATGAAGCATAATCTTAGTTGCGGTAGTTCTTTTCTGAAAAATTCTGATATTTCTCTCTATTCAAATATGGTATATCACAGCTGGAAAACTAGCCTTCAATATAATCCCTTTTGGATGCTTGCCTCGAGCACAACCGTCAACCTATGCCCATTCAACATTCCAGGTTTGAGGCATATGCTACCACCCCTGCCACTTCACTATTTCACCCCATACAGCCTGTGTAAAGGTGCACTCAAAGAACAAATGTTCTCTAGATTCAGCTTTGGTCTTGCAGATCACACATATAGGATCTACATTCATTTTTCATCTTAGCAGTACATTTTTGGTCCTTAGTCTCCCATGAAAGTTGAGCCAGAGAATGAACACATGCTTAGGCTCTGCAATATTCTTGGTAATCATTTTCCTCCGTGCTACATTATCCACAACCCCTCGTAAAGCTTTATAGGTCATGATAATAGATAACTTGTTATTAAGGATCAACTTGTTGATGTTTCCCAATGCACTCCAGTGTTTCCTCATACTTAAGATTTTCTTGGTCATCTATGAAGCTTGTAAAGAAATAGCCATTGTCTGTACATCCTGCCTCTTTATATCATAAGTATGAACCTATGCTATCTAAAGTTTTTCTCTTTAATATGTTTCAAAGAGAATGTCATTTTTTTATAGATGATACTCTTTGTGTTCCACGTGATCGAGTGTTGGATAAAATATTCAAGTTGAAATTTGAAGAAGACTACCTTTACGATGGATTTTTCTACACATCTGATCACTTTGATAAATATAATTACAATTGCTAATCAATATACAAAAATAAATAAACTATGTATAAAACATAACGTTTTTTTGAAAATTAATTACAATTATTAATTATACAAAAAATATATGTTTATTTGCTATTATTTTGGTGGATGAATACATCCTAAAAGGTCGTAAATAGTTTTCTAGGTCGGAGCAATTAGATAAAGGAATTTTCATATATATATATATATATATATATATATATATATATATACAAAAAAAAATTATGCAATAAAATTGATACATGTGTCTATTACTTTTCCGTATACATTATTATTTAATGATCACTTTCATTTGAACGCTTATAATTAGATTATATATAGTAATTTTTTAGTAAATCTCTTCATGTTCCTTATTAGATGTCTTGTTCTTTTTACATATTTCTTATATTATAATTTAATTGTTTTTATTATTTATTTTAGAAATCACGAATACACACACACTCTTCTACTTATATTATGTAAGGGAGGATACCAAGTTTTGGTTGTCCTCATATTTATATTCTTTCATGTTGCTCCATGTGGATCTTTATGTTATCTTTCCTATTTTTCTTTTACAATCATTTCTTTCTTTTATCTTTTTTCTTATATTGTTTTGACACCCAATTATTTTTCTTTTAAGTTTATTTTTATATGAATCTTTATGATTGGTGTATTTTGAGTCTTTGATATTGTACTTCATCCATTTCAATTAAAGTCTTTAAATTTTGTGATTTTAAATTAAAAATGTTCTCCTTCTATCTCGTATTAGTTGTCCAGTTGCTTCTTCACATGCCCTTACATAATCATAGATAAGAAGAGTGGTTATACAAAAAGAAAAAAATTATAAAATTATAAACTTGCATACACTTCAAAAAGAATTTCAATTGCAAGGGTAAAATAAAAAAAAATAATTAATTCTCTTTTGTTTTGCAAATTGACTAATAATTTTGGACTATTATTTTTGATAATGTGGAAAACTAATGTGAGATGAATGAAGCATGCAGTTTTTGAGTTTTGTAGTCTTAAATTAGTCATATAAAATGTTAAAATTGTAAAAACTTACTGAACATAGAAAAAACCTGTCCTTTCTAAGACATACCTCCCCCCCCCCCCCCCCAAAAAAAAAGAGAGAAAAAAATAGGTAAAACATTTAAATTGAGATGAAAGAGTAGCAAATTTTATGAATTTTTTAGCTTCTTACTTTCTAGTATTGATATTATATTTTATTTTTAACATCTATACTTAATTTGTAATGAATATGTTTTATATAATGATGATGTTCTTAATTTTTTAAAATTAAATTTAAGACAATTGGATTTACATAATTAAAAGCTTATATTAAAGTGGTACTATTTAATTAAGGTTACATAATAAAGATTACTTTTTATTTTGTGGAGAAAATTGATTAGGAGTATGAAAAAATTAAAAATATCATAATTATGAATAAGAAAATCAATTAAATTATTATTTATATTTTTTTATATAAATTTTTTGGGTAATTTAATAATAATAAAAATTTATGAACAATTTATTTTGACGTGTCATTAGATTTATTACTTATGCAATAAAGAATATAATATAAATTATTTTTTTAATTAAATTATTATTATTTCTATATTTAAGAGTCTGGGACCGCACACCACGGATAACTAGTATATATAAGTCATTAGTATTCCATTATTATCCCTTTGAATAATTTCTCCTAGATTTATTATCAAATCTGCAATAGTATTAAACTGTTGGTTTTCTCCACGTAACACATGTTTTCCGTAATTAATGTTGCACTTAATAATTGAGTTGTCTTTTAATCTTCTACAATTGTATTTTTAAATTTAAGTAGTCTAATTTCTTTAAGGTATATACTGTTTTTTTACTATTTTTAATCCTTTTATTTCTTGATATTAGATGTTTTATAGGTTTAGCTTTCCAGTCTTGTAATCCTGCTTATTATTTTATCTAATCTTTTTAGATCTTATTTTTCTAAATTTAGGTTAATATATTTCGGGTATAGCTTGTCTAACTTAGCCTTTAATTTTTGATATTTGTTCATAGATTAAGCAATATATAAATATATAAATATATATATATATATATATATATATTTTCTTTCTTTCTTTTCTAGCCTTATTCTTTTTGTATAATAATAATTTGAGATCCTACTATTGGTATTGTGGTTTCTATCCCCTTATATCTTTTTGTATTTCTATAATATGGTCTATGCTTAATTATGGAAGGGTCAAAAGTATGTCTTTATACAATTGCCTTTTTTCTATTAAGGAATAATATAAATTTAAATATAGCTCTTTGGTTTTCTTAAGATACCAATAGTTATTCTTCTTTTATTCTTATTTCTTTTTTCGTATAGTTTAGGTCTTCGCTTATCTATCCTTTTACCCTTGTAAATTAAATACATAAATAATTTTATTTATTGGTCCTATAATCACTGGGCTCTGGTACCAAAAAATATAAATAAATAATAAAATGTATAAAATAATATTAAAATATCTTATAAATTTTTTTTGAAAAATATTTATAAATGTTGAAAAAATCTTATGTTGTAAAGTCCTACTTAGTACTCCCTTCTTCTGAATTTCGATTTTATCTTTGTTGAGGATTCTTTCTAGCCTGTGCACTGTGGGCCCCATTGTTATAACACTTTGTTGAATTTTCTTCTCTCTTTGTCATCTACATCATGTCATCTGCGTCATTTATTTATAATGCCCTAATACGTCATTGCTTACATAAGAATTCTTGTTTTCATATGTCTTTTGTCACTGCTTACATAGTCTATTCTTTTTCTATTTGTTCATGTGTCTAGGCTATGTAATGCTACTAAATCAAAACTCTTTCCTAAATCACCATCTTCGTTTGGATCTTGGGCAAATTGCTCCATTGTCTGATCATATTCTTCATTTTCAGAAGATTTTGGTGTCTTTTGTGCTTACTCTGGTTCTGAATTTTCTAAAATTACTTTTATTTTTTCGTTAAGATTTTTTTTACCGCATTAGCTATTATTTTTTCTATTTTATTTTTATCATTTTTTCATCTTAAAATAAGACCCTTTTTATTTTGACCTTGTCTAGATTTTCCTTCTAGAGGATTTATATAAAATCTATCTAGAAATATTCTTACACTTTTGGGCAAAGTGCCAGCCATAAATGAATTTGATGAGTTTTTACCAGTTATCATTTAAATTGGACTAGCTGTATTTTTATCTGATACTGTAGATTTTACTGCATTCATTGGGGAACGCATACCCTTCTCATTCATTTTTGACAGAGATGGCGAACTCTTTTGTGGAGTTTTTATGTGTGTGTGTAGGGGGAGAGGGGTATATTTGGATCGTTTGCCTCAACCGGCTTTCGACATAGCTCGAAGTGGAGAACTATTATCCTAACTTGTAAAATTCTGATATGCTCTATCATTTTTTCTTTTTTTGCCCGAGGCTTTCGTTTGTTTGGTTTAGTCTTTTGAAGGCATCGATCATGGTTGAACAATGATCACAAAAAATATTTTATCTTTTTCTTCTGAATGTTATATTGCGGGATGTCTGTAGTATTTTATCAGAGTGTCAGGGTAATATAATGATGTAAGAATAACATAAATCCCAACCTTATTAGAATTATTTACACTCTCTCCCATTGCCTTAATTACTTTACTCTCTCCCGATTCATATACATAGCAAGACCGACATATACATAGAAACCTTTGTATATGATAAGACCGACATATACATAACAAGGCCGATTCATATACATAATAAGTATGACAAGGCCGATATATACATAGCAAGGCCGAAATATACATAACAAAACCGATTCATATACATAACAGGGCCGACATATATATTAAAAACTATGTATATGTATTTTTAGAAAAAAAATTAGATTTTTGTAATATCCTTGGAGAGATGAGATCTTTTGTAATAAGTGTAACTTAAGATGTGGGTTTGTGTAATTTTTAGTATAACAATTGGGTTCTAAATTATCTCTAGCATAATCTAAAGGCTTTGGTTAAATCATTGAATTCTTTAAAGAGAGGTACAGAATGATTCTTTATGGCATCCACTACTTCAATTCATGTCTGAAAAATTCCTGAATTCTGTCATTTTATTACAATGTAAAACTAAAATCTTTTGTCTTGATGTTTGTTTGTGAAATAATAGCTTAAAGCATTTAATATTGAAATAAAATAGCTATTATCTCTGTGTGTCTTATTGTAACGACCTAAAAATTTGACGAAATAAGTGAAATTTATAATTTTGAGTGAGTTGACTATTTTACCCCTTTTTGTAGGTAAATTGTGGTATTTATGGGGAGTGGGGGTGACTGGCATGGTTTTCAATGCATTTTGGTGCATTTTGTGCAATATTGTGATTTTTTGTGGCTTCGAAAACCTTATTTTGGCTTATGTGGATATCTTTTGATTCGTACGATGAATGGCTGAATGGACTGCACCATTAGCTCCAGAATATCAATTTTAGGCTGGATAGACCTTTGGTTCGAGTTTCGATGCACATGAGCTCATTTTGACCTGTTGGTCGGAAATTTAAAAAATTTAAAATATGGGTGTAGGACCCACATTTTATCAAAATAACCTTGAATAGAAATTTGACTTTGCCAATATATCCGAAAAATTAATTTTAGGTTGGTAACATGTTTGGTTGGGTTTTATGGTTTTTAAATCTCATTTTGACCCTCGATTTGGAAAATTATGATTTTAGATTTTGGGGTCAACTCTGTAAAAACGATATTTTTGTAGAAAATATGATATCTCCATTGAGATTGGTTTCATAGTTCGTTTGCATATATCGGACCCTGAATAAATTTTGGGCACCCCGTCGAAGTCCGAGTTGGACTTAAAAAAATTTAATTTTTCAAAAAGCTGGTGCAGTATAAAAACAACTCTTTTTTTTGCCCATTCTTTCACTTCGCTTCGTGAAAGTTAAACCCTAAAATAGTGTGAGATCTTAAAAGTGAAGCTTGTGGGAGCTGGATTAACATCTATTTCTTGATTTTATTACGAATTTAAGGTGATATTTTATCCTTTCTTACTCTATTTCTTGATTAATTTCTCAAAATCTCAAAAATCTTAGGGCTTGTTTTTAAACTTCAATTTCACTCCTTTTCACTTGAATAATATTTTAATCTTATAATTACTAGTTTTTCATTAATTTAACTTTCAAAATAACTTTGATTTTTGATTTTAACACAGATTTTAAAGATTTTATCCAGTAAAGCTCAAAATGGTTTCTCTTCGATTTAAATCCTATTTTTGACTTGATTTAACTTGAGTTTTTAGCTATAGGATTCTAAAAATATGAAAAACACGTTTTTGAAGTAAAGTTACAATTTGCCCTTCCTTTTCAAAAACTCATTTTGGGGGTCCGTTTTGATCCCGAATTAAAAGTAGTCAATATGGATATCGTTAGCTTTATTTTGACACAGATTTTATAGTTCTTATTTTTAGTTGATTTCAGAAGTGTTCGTGAAAAGTAAGGTCGCGGGTTTGAAATTTAGCGGACCAATTTAGGTATTCGAAGTAGGTTATGACTTAACTCTTTCAGGCTCGGTTCGATAGTAAATGATGGTACAAAATGCATGTTAAGGGTGGGGACTGTAACACCCCGTAGTTGTAACGCTCAAGTAATGTATTCGAAATGACCTTTAGGACCCCCATTTCAATGGTAGATGATTTGAGATGGTTTTATACACTTTTATATTATAATTCTAGCTTATTTCGTCTTATTTTGAGAGTAATTCGTGTGCTTTATGTGTTCATATTGATATAAATAAATATTTAAGTATCCAAGTGCGTGATTACAATGTTCAAGGTATTTTTCAAACAAGTTTGTGCTTAATTGAGTCATTTAGAGTTCAACCCCAAAAACTAGTTTTACTAGTTTGAGACTTTGAGTTAGGTGGGTGTCTAGTTGGTTTTGGTAGATTTTAATGTGTTTAATTTATTCCAAATATTTTAAATGTGTAATTATATGTGGAATAACTTATTTGTAATGTGCAAATTTTAATTTGATTAAGTCAAGAGTCGAAATAATAAGTGGAAGATCATTGCGAATTTGCTTTATCTTAGCTTGTGTTTTGATTCGTCGTTGAGGTTATTGTGTTGTTTTGATCTTTAATTTGTAGTGTATGATATTGTAGGAGGATTGATGAACTAAATACGATGATATATTTATGATAAAAAGGTTCAAAATTTATTGAAAATATACTACAAAAGACATGAGCAAAGGATAAGATGTTCCACACTTGATCAAATTTTAAATGCAAATTTCAAAATCAACGCGTCGCATCGATGTGCAAACGCATTGAGCGACACGTCGCATTGCTAAAGTTATGCCTTGTCAACTGGAAATGCGCCGACACAGCAGGTTGATTTTGTCTTAATTCCAATTCGAAGGACGGCTAGTGGGGACCACGCGCATAATTTGTCAATCCCACTTTTATTTGGGATTAGAAATACAATATCATATTTTTTATTACACCTTTTTGCACAAGGAAGGGACAGTTGTGGGACATTATTATTATTTTGGTCACAATTTGAACAATCTTGGATTCTTTTTGAGAATATTATATATACAGCAACACACCTGGACACGACTCAATATGGAACACGGTTTTGAGGAAACTTACGGAGGCTGTTACACAGTTTATTAGGTTTTAATCATTTTATTTAATCTTTAATTTTTCATATCATGTATTCAATTATTGAGATCATGATTATAAATATTAGCGGCTAAAACCCTCCTTTTCGGGATTAAAGCCAAGAACATGATTACTATTGTTTTGAATTAAATTCGTTAATTTTGCTTATCATATTTGTTTGTTTGTTTATTCTTGTTTTAATTATTTTATGAATTGATCACCTATAAAATACTTATATTGTCGACCTTTTGATCTCGGGAGAGGGAATAGGGAGATAGAACATGGGAATAAACAAAGTTTGAGTTTTTATTTTTTTATAAAATAAAGAATTAAACTTAGTGTCTAGGGCAGGGTTGTACTTAGATATTTGACTTGATTCAAACGTAAGATGATAGCTTTAATTAACTTAATTGGATTATTACATCCCGCTCAACGATGTAGTTGTAATGTTCATATTAGGTAAAAGATTGGAGGTTGGGAAACCATGATTATACAATTAACCCTACGAATCAACAACCAAGATAAGCGAATTAACAGATTAATTTCAATAACATAGTATGATTGTTCGAAGTGCTTTAACCTTGGGCTCTTCTCCATTGATTGTTCCAAGTATTTTTATTTACGCATTATTTACTTTTTTTTTTAATTTACAAAATTACAAACTCTCTCTTTAGTTACTTTTGCACTAAATTAATCTCAAAAGTTAAACTAAAATTTAATCGTTGTTAAATCAAGTCTCTGTAGGATCGATACTTGGCTTTAATTAGGCCACTTTACTACTTGGTAGACCACGTACACTTGCGTGTGCGCTTGGTCACTATCAGCAAACCATGTTTAGACGTTATGGGTTGAGTTGAGGGTGCTTTTAGGCCTTAAACATGAGTGTGCGCCGCATGTTAGACCTTGTGCTAAGGTCGTGCATTGCATGGAAAATGCCAATAGACATTGGATCAGGTGTTCTTTAGGTATGCCCCGCATAACCTCAGGTGTTCTTTTGGCGTGCGCCGCACACCCTTAGGTGTGCACCACCCAGCAAAAGCACAGTGCCAAAATTTCTCTATTTTGAGTTAATTTAAGGGCGTTGAGGTTTTTTCACACCCCTAAATCATTTCTAATCATCCTTAAATAAAGGGGTTTTAAAACACGTTATTTCCACTCTCTTAACCCTAAACATTCAGTATATGACTTAAAAAAAAACCTTCTCCTCTTCCCTTTAACAAAATTCAAGTTTCCTCCCCCAAGAACTCTAGAAGTTAAGTTCCAAGTTCAAGCTTTCTCCAAGGATTCATCCAATAAAGGTATGTAGGGTTTATGAACAATGATATTTTTCCATCCTTGTGCCTAAAACTTGTTTTAAAGTTAAAGTTATAGGATTTGTAATTAGGATTCATACCCAAATTGTCTTGTCTTGTCTTGAGTTTATGAAATTATCATATGATTGAAGTATTTAAGTGCATACATGTTCTCATCTATTCATGTTTTGACTTGAAGATTCTCTATTATGATTTGAATATCATGAGTTTGATTTGAAACATTGATTAAAGATTTTCAGTTGAGTTTTAAGCATGATATTGTATTACAAGTTATATGAAAAAAAGTATGAGATTTAAGGCTTAAGTATAAGCACTAAGTTTTCAAGAAAGTTTGATATTTTGATTCAATGACAAGACTTGAAGTCCACAATTGTTCATCTTAAATATGATTTAAAGTAAAGAGAAGCATAATTAGTTTCTAGTATACAAACCCTTATGCTATTTTAAGGCGGACTTCTTAAGTATAAGCACATATATGTATATACTTTGGGAGTAGTATTTAGCATCGAGAAGGGAATGCGGATGAGCGTATCCTAAATTCCCAAAAACTACGAGCCAACGTAGGTAAAGCTTTTCCTAATATGGACAAAGTTAAGAATAGTGATCACTAAGATTAAAGTTCTATTAACGGGGTAAGACGTTGGACTCCATGATAGCTCACATGATTTATGTAGGTTAGAAGAACCTCCATACGAAAGAATAATAAGTAAAGATTTTAGAAACCAAGTGTCATAGCTCACAAAGTTTATTCTTATGCTTCTTCATTTATGATTATGACCTTGCAATCTTTTGTTTTATTCATGTTCAAGGTGAGTCATTTACACTTAGCATGCATCATTGAAAGTTTATTTGAATATTCAGTTATCATTTTTACCAATGCATTCACCCCCACATACTTAGTACATTCTAGAGGTACTGACCCATATATATGTTTATGTACTACATTGTCTTCTAATGTAGGTTTTGATGCTCATTTCCAGCAGCACGATTGACTACGGGCATCACCACCTACATCTCAACTTTTGGTGAGTTCTCATAGTACGAGGACCCATTTTATCAGACTTTTGTTGTTGATGAAATGTTTTGGTTATTTGATTTTTGCCTATGTTTGGGCTAGCTGGGGTCTGTCTCAGTGGCTTCCTGGTCAGTATTAGAGGCTTGTCAGACTATTAATATTTTCAGTTTTTCTTTAGAGTTGTCTAAAGACTTCCAGGTTAAAGACTTTTTTCTGATATGAATTCAATTATCTTCAGATGCTAATATGTTAGTTTACTATTCTTATGAGTTCCAAGTTAAGTAGGTTTAATGGGTTAGCTTGGGACTATTCGTAGTCTTGAGCACCGTGTGATGTCTAGGGAGTACTTCCGGGGCATTTTAGGAACTAATAATGAAAAATGGCTATCTATGTGTTATGCCCATGTGGGGGGCCTATTTGTGATGTAATTGTTGAAATTAAGATATTATGTGATATGTACGACTGTGTAGGGTCTTATATGATGTCGATAACCCTGAATACATATAAATAATTGTATTGTGTTATTGAATATGCCTATTATGGTACCTTTGGTGTATTTGGATATATATATATATATATATTCATACTTTTAGCATATAAAACATATGGAAATTCATGGATGAATGGAAATAATAAGTGGATATTGACTTACATGGTTATGAAAATTTATCATTATGGTTGGTTGTGGAAATATATCATGTGGTTGGTTTTGGGAATACTCATTGTGATTGGTTGTGCATTACATTTTCATATCATACTCATTCATGGAATAAATAGTACCACCATGGCAACATTTGAGAAACACTGCAACACCTTTTTATGACAAAAAATGTGACATCTCATAAAACCCTTCCCAAGGGTTGTGTTGGGAAGGAGATATGGATATGTAAATATGGTTTGTATATAGGTTGATGACAGCCCCATCGATCCCACACCGGGAAAGATACCTCTGTAGGTGTATACATAGGTTATGTGCTGACCTCGTGCATCATCATCATCATCATGTACACTGCACTTGTTTTATTATGTTTATGTTTTTCTTGTATAGCCATATTGACTTGTCATCTATCAATTTATTCTATATCTTGACTTGTTGATGTCTAATTGTCCTATCTTCCTTTATTTGTACGTGATGGTCTTAATTATACATGTTTCTCTTTTTGTTCTACTTATATATGATATTGTGTATAATTGTATCCCTATCTGGTGTGTTGTTGTATTATAAATGAATATTGTAGAACTGTTAGTACAAGCGGTGTAGGCTACCGTTGTGGGATATTTTCTGATTGCAGGTGATATTCTGTTAGTTTATATTTTGTATACTTTATTTACTACTTTGCTTGATTGGCCTATGGTACCTACTAAGTATAAGTGAATCATACTCACGCCTATCGCGCCCTTTTAATGCAGGTCCTAGCTCGAGTGCACCTCAAATTGATTGATTTTGAGAGCCTTTAGATTTTTCAAGGTAGCGGTTAGACATTCATGCATCTGGAGTTCACCTCTATCTTTCTATATTAGTTATGTCTTTATTTATTCGGAGATAGATGTTGACCCTGTGTGGATATTTATAATGTATTTTACTCATTATTTGTATTAGTAGTTTGTACTCTATTGAAACCTAATTTTGGGAATATATGGTATTTGGATATGTTATTTTCACATTATAATAATTACTTGTATTGTTTAGCTTCATTCTAGAAGCCTTACCTTGAGGTATTTTCATCTTTTCCTATTTTTATATCAATTTAGGTGATATGATTACTTGTCAATGTAGGCCATGACAAGTTCCATCATGACTCACATTTTTGGGTCATGATAAATTGGTATCAGAGACAGATTTCATTGGTCTCAATGGTGTAAGAACGGGATGTAAAATAGAGTTTCGCAGATTGGTACATAGACGTTCGTATCTATCTTCGAGAGGCTATAGGATTTCTGTAGGAAACTTTCTTTATTTTATTCAATATAATGTGATGTTCTTTCATATCTAGTGTTCTGAGTTGTGTTTCACTCTTTCTATGCAGATGGTGTTGACTAAGTCCTACGAGGTCAGTGATACAGAGTTTGCTTCTGAAGAGAGAGTTCAGTCGAGAGAGCAAGCCTCGATTCATTGATGGACTCAAGGGAGGGGATGGGCCCGTGGTTCAGCCCCGTATAGGAGAAGTTCTAGGGGACTCTTCCCTGAGCCTCGTGTTGAGCAGTTTAGAGGAGTGGGTTCTACTTTAGTTCTTCAGACTTTGCCTTCCCCAATTTTGAAGGGGTTGTTGGTGCATTTATTGACCCGTTTAGAGGGTTCTTCTTTGGTTATGTCGGGTGTTTCTCTAGTTTAAAGTATGGATCCTCGTACTGCACATTCTTCTATTTTGGGTACTCCTCAGATCCTGAGTTCTATTCCTATTTTTGCATCGATATCTGAGTATGGTTTTCTAAGATCGAGAGTTCAGCCTTTGTCTATGTTACCTCTTAAGATGGGATCTCAATCTGCTAGATTCACTATGCCTCTTCTTGCAACAAGGACTGTGATGTCTTCAAATGATTAAAAGAGGTTTGAGATATTACTTATTTAGGTCCTCCTAGGTTTATTAGTGCTGTGGACGAGGATGTCTATGAGTTTTTGATTGATTACCGAGAGAATTTTCATAATTTGGGTTCATTGGAGTTGCATGGGGTTACTTATATTACCTATCAGTTGAGAGATGCGTCTAGAGATTTATGGAGATTGTTTATTGGTTGTAGACCTATTGATGCTGCTGAGATATCATAGGATTAGTTTGTTGATGCCTTTGTAGAGAGATTTGTGCCTTATAGCCTACAGGATCCTATGCATGATGAGTTTGACCGCCTAGAGCAGGGCTCTATGACTGTAGCAGAGTATGAGACATTTCTATGCCTTGTCCAGATATTCTTATGCTAGTATTTCCACCGAGTTTGAGAAGATTCAAAAGTTTGTGAAGGGTTTGGGTGTCTTTCTTCAGTTGGCTACATCATAGCTAGTCGTATTTGGGAAATTTTTTAAGAGTATTATAGATCAAGATGAGATTACTGAGGGTATTCTTCGAGCATCTCAGGGAGACGCTAAGAAGGTACTCTATTTCGGTGAGTTCAGAGGTCAGTTTTCTCATGTTAGAGATTTTAGAGGTTCTTATGGATATTAGGATAGGTCAGTGCAAGCAGCTTTGTAGAGTTTTGGTGGTGGATCTTCTGGTCCAGCTGTTTAGGGTGGCCGTTTAGGCCCATCTATACCTTCTCCTATTGATGTGAGTGATAGAGGGTGCTATGTATGTGATAAGATTAGCCATGTGGCCAGGGAATGTCCTCACCATATGATTAGGGTTACTCCTATTTCAGCTGTGAGGGATAGGGGTGCTACCAGAGGTTTGAGGGGCAAAGGTAGTGGATCTCATGGGGGGGCCATAGGGCCACTCAGGCAGGTGGTGGTCATAGGCCACTTAGGCAGTTAGTGGTCGTGGCTAGTGCTATACTATTCCTGCCATACCTGAGGCTAAGGCTTCAGATGCTGTTATCACAAGTAGCGTCCCCATTTATTTCAGACCTGCATCTGTATTATTTGATCCCAAATCGACTTTCTTCTATGTGTCTGCATATTTTACTTTGCACTTTGATTTTGTTAGTGAGTCTCTTGCCATTCTTATTCGTGTATCTACCCAGTAGGTGATTATTTAGTGGTGGATCGGGTGTACCAATCTTGTGTTTTCACTTTTCCTGGGTATAAGACTTTGGTAGACCTGCTTAGATATGGTTGATTTTGATAATCTTTTTGGTATAGATTGGTTGGATCCATATCATGCTATCCTAGATTATTTTGCTAAGACTGTGACTTTAGCTTTGTTGGGTGTGTTGAGGATAACTTGGAGGGGTATGCTTCATTCGGGTTGTAACTGGGTTATCTCTTATGTTCAGGCTCGTAGATTGGTTGAGGGGGGATGTTTATCTTATTTGGATCATATTCGTGATACTGATGTTGTTTCACCCCCTAAATTCTATTTGTGTTGTCCGTGATTTTATGGATGTGTTCCCCATGGATTTGCCTAGTATGTCTCTGGATCATGATATTGATTTTGCTATTGATATTGAGTCGGGCACCAAGACCATTTTTATTCCTTTGTATAAAATGGCCCTAGGTAAGTTGAAGGAATTGAAGGTTCAGTTGTAGGAGTAGTTGGGTAAGGGAAATATTCGACCTAGTGTATCGCCTTGGGGTATGCTTGTCTTGTTTGTGAAGAAGAAAGATTGGTCTATACGGATGTGTATTGATTATTTGCAGTTGAACAAGGTGACAGTTAAGAATAAGTATCCTCCTTCTTGAATCGATGAATTATTTGATCAACTTCAAGGTGTTACGGTGTTTTTAAAATTGATTGGTCTGATTATCTCAAGTTGAGGATTAGAGCTGTGGATATTCCAAAGATAGATTTCCAGATTTGGTATGGTCATTATGAGTTCTTGGTCATGTCCTTTGGGTTGACTAATGCCCCTGCCGCATTCTTTGAGTTGATGAATCAAGTGTTTTGATCATATCTCAACCCGTTTGTTATTGTATTTATAATAATATCTTAGATTATTCCAAGAGTGAGGTTGAGCATGAGGAGTATTTGCGGATTGTGCTTCAGAGATTTAGGGATGAGAACTTGTATGTCAAGTTCTCCAAGTGTGAGTTTTGGTTGGAGTCTGTTTCTTTCTTAGGTCATGTGGTGACTAAGGAAGGTATCATGGTTGATCCATCCAAGGTTGCAATGGTTTGTGGTTGGGATAGACCTACTTTGCCCACTGAGGCACAGAGTTTTGTTGGCTTGGCATATTATTAGCTGTGTTTTTTTTTAGGGTTTCTCTTCTATTGCATCTCCTTCAGCTAAGTTGATTCAAAATAAGATTTTCTTTCAGTGGTTTGATGCTTGTGAGGTGAGCTTTTAATAGCTCAAGGATTTGTTGACTTTAGCTCCTATATTGACTTTGCCCAAGAAGAGCGTGGGTTTCATCGTGCTTTGTGATGCTTCAAGTGTTGGATTGGGTGTTTTGTTGATGCAAGAGCTCAAGGTGATTAGTTATGTGTCTTGTCAGTTGAATCCTCATGAGAGGAATTATCCTAGCCATGATTTGGAGTTGTGCGCGATTGTGTTTGCTTTGAAGTTGTGGCGGCACTACTTATATGGAGTCCGTTGTGAGATCTTCTCATATCATTGTAGTATTCAGTACTTGTTCACCAAGACAATGGTGCTACCTCATATTAATATGATATATTAAGGCAAAAAGCCTCTCCCGAGTCAAAAGATGTGCCAAGCTACCCATACTAGTCGACTTCCAGCTCAAGGCATCTGCAACCAAATCAACCCATTTCATTCCTATTCAGGTTTCATTGAGTGCTGAGAGTTTAGACCGTATCTATATTCGTGAAATTGTGAGACTTTATGGTGTGCCCGTATCTATCATCTCAGATCATGGTTCGATGTTCATATCTCACTTTTGGAGTACATTTCAAGATGATCTGGGCATACAGGTTGCTCTCAGTACAACGTTTCACCCCAGACTAATATCTATTCAGAGTGAACTATCCAAGTTTTAGAGGATATGCTCCACACATGCGTGATGGATTTTGGTGGCCAGTGGGAGCAACATTTGGCTTTAGCAGAGTTTACTTATAATAATAGCTATTTGTAACACCCTAAATTTTTGGCCTTTGAAAATTTTGAGATTTGAGCCTACTGCCCAAGGTACAACTTATCCAATGAGTCGTAAGGTATCTATATGAGTTTTAGTTCCCCAATCATAGGGTTACCAAGGTAGGTACCAAAGTTTCTCTCTTGGGTATAATTAAGACCATTATGAGTCTTGGTAAGATAGTACGAGTCATAAGGCGTGACTCGTAGTCTCATCAATGTAACGCTCCCTTGTTTCTTTTGTGACTACAACTAAAACCTATGAGTCATAGTGTGGGACTACGAGTCATATGGTACAACTCGTAGAGTTAATAGTGAGGAGGACCCATTTATCTGCCTAGACTACGAGTCATGGCGATGAATCGTAACCAGACGTCACGAGTAGTGACGTGACTCATAGTTACTGGCAATAATTTTCCTTGTGTTTTAATTGGGGGTACTTTGGTCATCTCCCTCTTTTCTCAAATATGACCTACGTCCTTAAAGTCCTTTGGGACATCTTTATCATTCAAAAAATAATCAAACACACTTTCAGACACTCTCAATTCCCTAGTCAAGAACAAGCTAGGGTTTCTAAAGGTTGATCATTTAGAGCTTCCAAGTGGTGATTTCTCTCCATAATTATGATACTTTCAAGCATGTTATTTTTCTTCTTAAAATTGTTTTACTTAAAACATGTGTTTAAAAGGTTGTTCATATGGATTTGAATATTGGTTCAGATATGTGTTGAGGGTTTTTGAGTGGTTGATTCATGAACTATTTTCCCATGATTTTTATGAATTGTTCATGCTTCAGATTGATGATTTTTGAACTAATTAAGTGCATGGTATGGGATACAAAAAGGGGGTCGAGGCATTCCCCCAAATTTGATGATTTTTTTTGGAGTTTAGTTATAGAAATTGTGTTCCCTCAACCCACTTATGTAATTGGCTTCAAATATGATTTGTCATATGGTTTTACTTACTCACCAATACTATTGCATTGCATAAAAGGTTAAATAGATGAAAAATGGTTCTAAAGGCCTTGTTGACCATGTTTTGATATTAAATTATTAGTTTGGGAGTTGAGGCATTCCCACAAGTTGATTTGATAACGAAAAGAGGTCGAGGCATTCCCCAAACTTGATTTAATGAACAAAGAGGGTCGAGGAATTCTCCCCAAGTTAATGGAATTGGTATGGTATAATTATAAGCTTGCAAGCGTAATGGTATAGAGATACCTATGGTCGATGCCTTAATGGATATTTCCATGGTTAAATGGATAGAGGCTTCATAGATAGTCACTCAGTGTCATGATATGTAATGCAAGTTCTTTCTTCAAATTTGTCATGTTGTAAACTTTATCAGTATTACATTCATTCAGATTTTCTCATGACTATACTTCCGCTCAGCAAATTAAGTTTTGTTATACACATATTAAATTAGTTGCTTGACAGTATTCCATTACATGGATTAGCTTGGGATCACCTGTGGTTCTAAGCACTGTGTTATGACTAGGGGATAGTCTCGGGTCGTGACATAACTATTGCAAATAACAATAACCACATATAACTCTTTCTCTGCACTTATATCCTTAGATGTAAAAGTTCTCCACTATCATCTCCCTCTTGACTCAAAAGCTACTAAGTCCGACTTATACCCTTATTCTTAAATCTAATCTATAAGCATAATATTCTACCTCGTCGGGGTATCACTATTCACAAAAATGCATAAACTCTCTGAAAATTACACCTAAAGATAATACAATTCTTGATAGGACTCTTTTTCAATATCTTCTTAACTTCCTTCTTACCTTTAAATTTTCACTATGGGATTCACACTCTTACTGTCTTACCAGAAGCATACTTCCTATCTTATAGCCACTCATTTAATAGATTTAATCTTATTCTAAGAGTCTCAACACTACTTATTTGCAAAATCCCCTTACTATCACTCTTAAGGACTCTATATAACACAATTAGCCTCCTCCACGCTAGAAACTCAAGGGTACTAACTAGGAACTCATAAGACTTACAAACTTAACCACCCCTCTTTCTTTATAAACCTAAGACTCATCTTTATCCACTGACTTAACCATAATTCCTTACTACATCTCTAGTCCACATCTAAATCAGGATTACACACTCTCACTTCTTATAAACTATCAACTTAAGCTTTTCACACGCCACATCAGGACAACTAAATATACTTCTATAAAGTCTTCATACTGCCCCCAAACAAATATTATTTCTACCTCAGTGATCAATCATACTTCAAATTTAGAATCTAACACTCAACTTAAATGGTTGCACAAACTCTCACATACTTTACTTACTTACAACTACCAGATGAGTATCAAGAAACACTATTCCTCTACAACCTAATGATAAATAATTGATCTTAACAGTCTATAAGAATAAATTCATTTCACTGGCACTACTACTCGTTCAATCATATGTCTAAAGTAATTTCATAAATCTATAAATACCAAAGGGTTCTTTCTCCCTTCAAAGTCACTAGACGGAATCTAGATTCATCAATTATTAATCACCCTACGAATCAATTAGAACATATACATGATCAATATGAACACAACAACAAGCTCTGAGACACTATAACCAACAACTCCTTCTCTAAATACTACCATGAAATATTTACCACACTTATTATACCTTAGACAACACTTAGGAACATAACACCTCATCACTCCCTATCTCTTAGGAACATAACACCTCATTAATCCCTATCTCTCGGGTTACTTCATCACTTGAAAATCTAGATGAGTACATTTTCCCTTCTTAAGGTTTTTGTCTAAACCAAGGCTGAGGAAAGGGTCTGAATACTCATCCTATTTGGGCTTAAATGTAGGATTCATAAGAACAAGAGTGAAAGCTCTAGAATCAACAAACATAAAAGCACTAATGGGCTCTTATTAAGTACTTGAGTAGTCTCTTGGCTTTCTATTGGCTTTTTCTGAGGAAAACACCTTGATGAGAGTTTGAGCTCTACTACTTCAACTACCTCAAAGATGAGGCGTAGTTGGATGAACTTGGAGCAATGCATAAATTTGTACAAACTTCATAGGAGATAGATTTAGTGCACGATCTAGAGTAAGAAATAATGAAATTTTTTTCTTAGATGTCCTCAGTCCCTTATTATAGAAGTGGGGCCCTCACAATCACAAATAAGATCCTACTGACACGACTTCATAGACTCCCTAGGACACTTGAACTCTGTGCTCAAATACCAAGTTTGTCCCGCCCCGAGCATATACCTTAGACATGACACGGTACTTGAAACCATGAGTGGCCCAAGAAAACCCTTGGCCTAGCTAAAACTTAAAATTTGAATCGAAAAGTAATGCGGAAGTGGAGACATAGGCTATTTGTAAATAAGTAATGAAATAATTTCATGGATGAGAAATAAATTATTTGAAGTCTGGGTACAACTATTTGACTATCTATGAAGCCTCTACTAATACTGAGTTACTAGGACAAGCCCCAAGCTAACTCTAAACAACAAAAAGGGACTAAGATAGAATGAGAACTCTGAATAAGTTTTCCTTAAAGTCTGAGGACTCACCAATAAATGACTGGAATTTGCTTGCACTTGCTAGCCAAGAACTACGAGAAATACCTAAATCTACATTATGAAATAATGTAGGCACAAGAAGTATGTGTCAATAATTTGAGTGTACTGGTATGTAAAGCAGTAAAGTAAAATAGTTTTAATATCTAAGACTAATAAAGCTTGAAACTGAGACATAAATAATATAATCATAAATAGAGATGAATAACTGAAAATGGGAATGAATAACTTGAAGACAGAAACTTATACAATATAAGTAAAATTTTCTAAAAACTTGTTCATAAAACTAAAACTGAATGACTAAAGTCTGAACAAAACTTACAAATAATGCCCCATTAATACTTTCTTTAATCAGGTGGCCTCGATTAATTATATATATGTCACGAACCAAACCCGAGCATGGCCATGACGGGCAACCCAGGCCAACCAAGACCAGATATAACCCCTCTCCCTTTAGCCTTACCTCAAGAGAACAATAGTAATAGATAGCGGAAGCCAACCAAGAAAATAAGAAGATACATAAATCTAAAAGAAATTACAAGAGTTAAAACAAGACAACAAAGACATCCTAATATTGTAAACAAAAGCCTCTAATCCAAAGATTACCAACTAAGTAGGGACATGACCCGACTCTGAAAAAGAAATCCGCAGATAGTAGAATAAGAAATGAAAACTAAGAGAATGACCGAGCCTTCGAAAGATGGAGGACTCACCACTTCACAGCTGATCCACAAGAGTAACAAACCACCTAACGCTGCACAAGGTCACAAGAAAATCCCTTGGAACCTACATCATTAAGCAATGTAGCTATAGGGATGGTCAGTATGATGAGTACAAGCATGCAACCTAAGGGAAGGGATAAAATAAATGCATTTACCAAAAATCCAATCATAAATCAAATGCACAAAAATTATACAACATATATATAGGATGCCGGGATTGGGAAAAAGGACATGAAGTATGATCATTTAAAACATTAGTCTTGAACTATGTAGCTCATACAGACTTTACAGGCACCCACGGGCTATATGGGTCCAACTCTCCCTGCCAGAAGGGCCCTAGTCCATTTAGCCGCATGTACTGGGAGTGGATAAGATAATAAGGCGATAACCATCCAAAATATGATGTGTACATCAGACATAATGGTCATATATACCACCAATATTAGAAAATATGGTTTTTGATGTTAGTCCCCCAGGACTAAACCTTTTTGGTGAGCTACACAATTTTCTTTAAACTCAAATAAAATAATTGGCACATAAACTAACCATTAACCATGGAGTGTTTATTTAGGCATTTCCAATATGGGATCGTCATACTAATGGGATTGCAAGTTATTCCATTTATGACAAACCATCACCATAATCTATTTACCTATTTAAACTTTATTTTTGGTTTAACATCCAGAACCACAGCCACTAAGGGCTTTCTAAAGATATATAAAACAGGTATAATCCTTGCGCAAAATAATTTAACAATATGGGTTGAGGTTAAATTCATTACCATACCAAAATTCATCCATGTTGTGAAAACTCAATTCACCAATTTTGCCATTATAACAATGCTTAAAATTCAGTTCCAAAAATCTATCAATTAAAGCATGAATAAACCATTAAAAATAAGGGAAAAATAATGCAAGTGTTAACAAGCAAAAGCCCTCAACCCTAAATGATTCAATCATTCCAAAAATACCAAGTTAATTACTGTAATAATACCACAATTAAAATAGAAAGTGTATAATATGCCTAACAATTAAAAGAATTTTGAGAGGAAATGAAATTTAGAGCCTGGAGAATGGAATCCTTAAGTAACCCCTTGTATTTCGTATCTTGGGAGTTGGAGAGGAGAAGAGAAGAACAATGTATAAAATCATAACTGATAAATATTAGGGGTTAAAAGGCATTCTAAGTCATTTAATGGGGGCAAAGGACCAAAAACCCTTGCCCCAATTGAAAAATAAATCTGGGCTAATTTTGCCTAGTAACGTGGCATGTTGCTATCACAGTGACTAGCCAACATGCCACGCTCCTATCAAGGAGCTTAGGTGGTGTGTCATGCCACTATCACAGTGTCTAGACAATATGACACACTTCTATCATAGAGAGTAGGTAGCGTGGCATGTCACTATCGCGGACCCTCACTTCTTTGGGGTCCCAAAATGACCCCGACACCCTTTGAAATTCCAAAACTTTCCCAAATCATCCTTTATCATCAGTCGAGCAAAAAATTATCACTAAATATGAGGTAGGGTCCAAAATAAATTAGTCAAAATTGTAAGGGGTCTTACATTATCCCCCCCTTTGGATCATTCTTCCCCGAATGAGAAGTTAGGGCATTCTTAGCATAATAATAAAGAGAACACAATGAGACTCAAGGACAAATTCAAAATGCGACAAGAGGGGAATTAAAACTCATACCTGAAGCATTTTTTTCCAACATGGGGAACAAGAATGGGTACTTGGCTTTCATACCCTCTTACGATTCCTATGTGTACTTTTCTACCCTTTGATTCCTCCAAAGAACCTTCACCAAAGGTATACGTGTAGTCCTCAATTTCCAAACTTGACTATCCAATATCTCAACCGAGACTTCCTCGTAGGAAAGAGATTCATTAACACCAATCTCTTTAGCAGTCTCTAACAAGGAAGGATCACCCACACACTTTTTAAGCATAGACATATGAAATATGGGATAAATTAAAGCCAAACTCGTTGATAGTGCCAATTCATAAGCAATATTACTAATTCTTCTTAAAATCTGATATGGACTAATGTAACGGGGACTAAGCTTCCTTTTCTTCCCAAATCTCATAACTTCTTTCATAGAAGAAACCTTCAGGAGTACCCAATCATTCACTTCTAACTCCAACTACCTCTACCTCACATCCACATAAGACTTTTGGCGAGTTTGAGAGGTCTTGGCTCTTTCTCTAATCACCTTTGCCTTCTCCATTACTTGGTGAACTAAGATAGGGTCAAACAACCTAGTATCACCCACCTTAGACCATCCAATATAAGATCTGCACCTTCTATCATAAAAGGCCTAAAAAAGGGCCATTTGGATGCTGGAATGATAACTATTGTTATAAGCAAATTCAAGAAGAGGTAAATGGTCAAACCAACTACCTTTAAATTCAATCCAACAGGCCCTTAGCATTTCCTCCAAAATCTGAATAGTATGTTCTACTTGCCTATCCATTTGAGGGTGGAAAGCGGTGCTAAGCTTCACCTGAGTACCTAAACCTTTCTGAAAAGAATGCCAAAAATGTGAAGAGAATTGCTTACCTCGGTCTTAGATGATGGACACCAGTGACCTATGCAACTTAACTATATCCTGAATAAACAACTTGGCGTAATCCTCCCTCGAGTAGTTAGTTCTCACAGGAAAAAAGTAAACAGACTTGGTCATTCTATCCATAATGATCCAAATAGAATCAAACTGGTTTTGAGACCGCGAAGGAACCATGATAAAATCTACACTAATCATCTCCCATTTCTATATGGGCAATTCTATCTCTTGCAAAGTACCATTTGTCCTTAGATACTCAACCTTGACCTGCTGAAAGACCATATATCTGGCAATAAAATTTGCCACATCCCCTTCATATTATTCCACCAATAGATTTCCTTTAAGTTATGATATATTTTGGTAGAACCCAGATGAACGTTATATCTTGACTCATGATCTTTAGTTAAGATCCTCTCTCATAACCCATCTACATTAGGAACATACAACCTACCTTGATATCTCAATATACCATCTCCCTCAATCTTTAAAGCCATAAACTTTTGGTGACCCACATCACCTTAATTCACATAAGTATGGGATCTGGAGCCTGCTTTTTCTTTACCTTAACACTAAGAGACGGTTTAATTATTTCTTGAATAATTACCCCTACATCCTCAAAGTTCAAAAGACCAACTCCTAGATTAGCCAGCTAGTGAATATCCTCCACCAACCCTCTTTTCTCCTTCTCAATATGAGACAAGATCCCCATGAATAACCTGCTAAGAGTATCAACAACCATATTCGCTTTACTTGGGTGGTAATGCATACTCATGTAAAAATACTTAAGTAATTTAAAGTACCTACTATGCCTGAGATTCAATTCCTTTTGCTTAAACACGTACCATAAACTCTTATGATATGAATAAATATCCACGTGCACCCCATAAAAATAGTGATACAAAATCATCAAAGCAAAGATCACAACTGCCAACTCTAGATCATTAGATAATTTCTCTCATGAACTTTAAGCTATATGGAACCATAAGCTACAACCTTACAATGCTACATCAAAATACAACCTAGCCCCATATGGGATACATCACAGTACACAACAAACCCATCAATACCCTTGGGTAGGCTAAGAATAGGAGTAGAAGTAAACTTATCCTTTAATTTCTTAAAACTAACCTCACAAGAATCAAACCATAAGAACTCTACCCCTTTCTGATTTAACCTCATCAAAGGAGCAACAATAGATAAGAAATTCTCCACAAATCACCTATAACACCCGGCCAAGCCCAAAAAACTCCTAATATCGATTGGAGTTATGGGTTTAGGCCACTTTTTAACTTTCTTTATGGATCCATCTTGATCCCATAACTAGAAATAACATACCCGAGAAAAGTCACAACACTTAGCCTAAATTCATACTTAGAAAATTTGTATACAAAAAATTTGCATACAATTCCTGATTCTTAAGGCTGTGCAACATGATTTAGTGGTAATTTTCATGGTCCTTCCTACTTTTAGAGTACACCAAGATATCATCAAAGAAGACTATAATAAACAAACCTAGAAACTACCTGAACAACTGATTCATAAGATCTATAAAAGCAACCAAAACATTAGTCAACCCTAATGACATAATAAAAAATTCATAGTGGCCATATTGGGTTCAAAAAACAGTCTTGGGAATATCAACCTACCTAATTTTCAACTAGTGATAACCTGAGTAGAGATCTATTTTAGAGAAGCACATAGTACCCTGAAGCTGATCAAAGAGGGCATCAATCGTAGGAAGAGGTTACTTATTTTTCATGGTAACTTTATTTATCTGATGATAGTCTATACATATCCAAAGGGACCCATCTTTATTTCACACAAAAAGAAAAGGAGCACCCCATAGAGAAATACTAGGATGGATGAAAGCCTTATCTAGAAGATCTTTTAATTGCTTCTTTAGTTCCTTTATTTTAGTCGAAGCCATTCTATAAGGAGGAATAAAAATGAAATGGGTATCTGATAGAAGGTCAATTCCAAAGTCTATTTCCTTCTTCAGAGGAATGCCAAAAAGATCACCAGGAAAGACTTTTCCAAATTCTATTTCCCTATTAGGAGGAATGCCTGGAAGATCATCAATTAATCGAATTAGATTATATAGACACCCTTTGGAAATCAATTTTTGAGCTCTAAGATGAGAAATAAACTTCTCTTTTTGGACTAGAGAAATCCCATCCCATTCTATTACCAGTTTATTAAAAAAATAAAAGGTGACATTTCGAGTCCTATATTCCAGAAAAACATAGCCAAAATGAATCTAGTCCATCCCTAAAATCATATCAAAATCCACTTATCAATATCTATTAGATCTATCAAGGTCTCCCTATGAAAGATAGACACCATACAACCCCTATAGACTTTTCTAGCAACAACAGACTCACCCAGTAGGGTAGAAATAGAAAAAAGGTCAGAAATACTTTCAGTATCTAAACAAAAGTGTATTTCCACATAAGAAGTCACATATGATAGGGTAGAACTCAGATCAATCAAATAATAAACATTATAAGAGAAATGATGTAACATACCAATGACCATATCTGGGGATATCTCAGATTCTTGGTGAGTTTAAAGTGCATAGAGACGATTCCAACCAGTTCCTATTCCTGAACTAGCACTCTTTACTACAGGAGCTGAAGAAGTAGAAATCAGGACCTAATTAGCTTCGATGGCAACCCTAGATATAGGGTAATTCTATAGCATATAACCAGGCTTAACACAATTAATGCAAAAATTTCTCTCCTTCTCACAATATCCATGATGAAGCAGTCCACAAAAATTGCAAGGAGGGTAAGAAGGGGCCGACAAAGCTCCCCTAGCTTGAGATTGGGCACCCTATGCCTTAGGAATATTTCTAGAATAAAGAATTTGATCATCGAAAGACTCAGGATAAGGAGTATTAGCTAACGAATAAGAATTTCCCTATTTCTTCTTATTAAACCACTGCCTACCATCTTTTATACTATTCTACTAATTTGCGCCCTGCTCTGCATACCTAAATTTCTTGCTCTACTTTTTCCCCATTTCCACCTGCTTCCTTTTCTTATCTTCCACTTGTTGTATATACACCACTAACCTGGATATGTCCATAACATTATTCAACATAGCAGCCTTACACTCTAAAACCATATCACAGGATAGACCAAAAGCAAACTTCCTCATTTTGAACCTCATATTAGACACCAACTTCGAAGCATAATAGGGTAGTTGTTGGAACTTTAATGCGTACTCCTTAACACTCATCCTACCCTATTTCATATTAACCAACTCTTTTACTTTGGCTTCCCTTAAATCCCAAGGAAAGAAATGATCAAGAAAAGTACCCGCAAACTTTTCCCACACAGCCGGCTCAGCATTATCACCCCTTAACTTATCTTACTCCTCATACCATTGATAAGCCAATTCCTTCAACTGGTAAGATATAAACTCCACACCCTCAAAATCACTAGCATGCATAACTTTTAAATCTTTCCTATTTTATCAATAAACCCCTAAGGATCCTCCTCAACCCTAAAGCCTGTAAAGGTTGGGGGATTTAACCTCATAAACTAGCCAACCCGAGTGACCTCAGATGAGCTAGCAAAAAGAATAACATGATCAAAATGATTAGACTGCGAGGTCACAAGCTGAGTGAGCATATGGATAGACTAAGAAAACTCCACATTTAAGATAGCTCTCTGAGGGGACTGGGAAGTTCTGACTCAGAGAGCTCGAGAAGAACTGGTAGGGATCGATGGAACCTCATGTAGAGCAGTGCAATCAGGAGTAGGGGCCCTATAGTGAGTCTGCATTATATGAGTATGGCAAATTTCCTCGATATTTGCCTCATTTTGGGATGGAGATTCCAGCTAAATTCCTACGACCGTCAGATTTTTGAGGAGCCATGATCAGAAATGAGAGTAAGCCAAAAGTTAGAGAATTTTCATGGTAACCCTCTAGCCCAAAATAGAACACAAGAAACGAAAACATTCCTAAATACCTTATAGCCCCCCTTTTATAAGTGTAGCATGCTACACAACCGTAAAAGTGCCTCTACTCAACACGACTTTGTGGATACCCAACGACCCTAAAACGTCCTCTGATACCAAGCTTATCATGATCCAAACTCTAGATTGGCCATGTTGAGAATTCCAAGCCAACCAAGACTGTAGATACCCCTTCTCTCTTTAGCCTTATCTCAAGAGCACAATAGTAATAGATAGATAAAGTCAACCTAGACAATAAAAAGCTATATAAATCTAAAAAAATTTATGAGAGATAAAATAAGACAACAAAGACATCCCAGTACTATCCACGAAAGCCTCAAATCCAACTATTGTCAACTAAGTTGGGACATACCCCCGACTATGAAAAAAGAGATCCATAAATACTAGAATAAGAAATGAAAACTAAGAGAATGATTGGGCCTTCCAAAAGATGGAGGGCTCACCACTTCACAGTTGATCCACAGGAGTACCAAACCACCTAATGTTGCATGGGGTGAAAAGAAAGGCCTTCAGAACCTACATTATGAAATGATGTAGCATCCGGGAATGGGCAGTACTATGAGTAATGGCATACAACTCAAAATATGGCATAAAAGAAATGCATTTACCAAATATCTAGTCATAAATCACATACACAACAATTATACATATATAAAGAATATCAGTATAGGAACAAGGGACATGAAATATGATCATTTAAAACATTAGTACTAAAGTATGTAGCTCATACTGATATTCCAGGAATCCATGGACTATATGGGCCCGGCTCTCCCTTTTGGAAGGGCGTATTCCATGTTAGCCGCATGTACCGAGGAATGGCTAAGGACGCCAAGGAGATAGCCATCCAAAATATGATGTTTACATCATACACAATGGTCATATAGACCCCCAATGTTGGCAAATATGGTTTCCTGTGTTGGTCCCCCACGACTACACTTTTATGGTGAGATACATAATTTTTTTAAGCCCAAATTAAAATAATTTACACATAAACTAACCATTAACCTTGGAGTATTTTATTTAGGCATTTCCAGCTTGGTATCTTAATACCGATAAACTTACATATTATTCCATTTATGCCAAACCATAACTAGAATCTATTTAACCGTTTAGACTCTAATTTTTGATTTAAAATCCAAAACCATAGCCACCAAGGGCATTCCAAAATCTTATTATCCTTTATCCCTTTAATGCAATGAAACATTTTCAAAATACATATGAATCAGATATAATCATTATTCAAAATAAAATTTAACAATGTTGGTTGAGGTTAATGTTATTACCATACCGAGATTCATCCATATTGTGAAACCCTAAGTCATCAATTTCGCCATTATAACAATTCTTAAAGTTTAGCTCCAAAATCCATCAATTAAAGCATGAATAACCCATTACAAACAAGGGAAAAATAATGTAAGTGTTAACAAGCAAAAGCCCTCATCCCTAAATGATTCAATCATTCCAAAAACACCAAAATACCAAGTTAATTACTGCAAAATACCATAATTAAAATAAAGAGTATACAACATACCTGAAAATTGAAAGAATTTGAAGAAGAATGAGAGTTTAGAGCCCGGAGAATGGAATTCTTGAGAAACCCCTTGTATTTCTTAACTTGGGAGTTGGAGAGGAGAAGAACAATGTAAAACATGATAAATGATGAATACTAGGGTTTAAAGGTGGTTTAAGACATTTAAAGGGGTAAAAGACTAAAAAGCGATAGCCCCAATTGAAAAAAATAAAGCCAAGCAAATTTTGCCTAGGAGTGTGGCACATTGCTATTACGGTGACTAGCCAGCGTGCTACACTCCGATCGCGAAGCTTAGGTGGAGTGGCATTCCACTATAGTGGTGGATATCCAACATGCCATGCTCCTATCTTGGAGCATAGGCGACATGGCACGCCACTATCACGGACCCTCACTGATCCAGGATCCCAAAATAAACCCGAACCCCTTTTAAAAATTCCAAAACTTTTTCAAATCATCCTGTTAATATCTCTTATCATAATTCAAGAAAAAAAATTATCATAAAATATGAGGAAGGTTCAAAAATAAATTAGTCAAAATTTTATGATGTCTTACAACATTATCATAAAATAAATAAGTTTTTCTTTGGGGGAGTTTCTCTTAATCGACATAAACCATGTAAGCAACATGGAGTCCAATGTGCTGCCCACATTAAGAAGAGTTGTCCTACATCTTTCTAGGGTGTAAGACGAAATGTAACTTATGATAAGATGAAATGTAACTTATGGATTCAACTCTTAGACCGAAGGCAAACGTACGGTGTCAACACAGTTATGGGGCCTGTGATCTCAAACTCAAACCCAACTCAGTGCGAAATAATCCTTCCAAAAACATAATAGTGCTATAATAGATATATGTAAGTTACCCAAGTTAACTGCACCCCCTACAATTAGTATCAGAGCCTATGTTGTTTAAAGTTACCGGAAGTAGTATATATTTGGATTTATTTAAGTTAATTTATTAGTTATGATAAAATTAAATTTAGATATCCACCAAAATATTATAAATATTGTTTAGATGAATAACGTACAGAAATTACAAAAATATAAAGAATTAAAACAAATAATATCTGAAAAACGTAAAGAATTAAAAATAAGGATATAAAGACTACAGTATAACATAAATGTCGGAGTTAGTAAAAATTCAATAAATACACAAAAAGAAGAAATATCAAATTTAGAATCAACAATAGATAGTCTAGAATATATATATCAACATAACCTATATACATTTAAATAAAATGAACAAAGAAGAATCTATAACAGATGAAAATACATATGAAAATTATGAAGAATTAAAAATAAAAATAGTATTCTCTAATTTAGGAACAAGATATAAGAAAATAGGTGAACATTTATATTTAATGTTAGAAAAAAAAAGAATTAAAATTAGAAGATAAGTTGACAACCATGGTAAGAATAAAAAGAGAAAACGAAGAGATAGACAGCAAAAAGGAAATAGATAAAATAAAACAACAAACCACAGAAGAAATACGAAAAATAGAAGAAACTAAAAATAGTAGGATTGCTGAATTAGAAAAAGCTATACAAATGCTAAAAGATTTATATGAAAAGAACCAGAAAGGAAAAGAAGAAAAAGATAAAGAACAAAAATTATTAAACGAGATAAATCAATTTAAAGAAAAATTAGAAATAAAAAATAAAGAACCAAAAACAAGTGAATTAGAAATAAATACAATAGATGCTGAAGAAACAGATAATTATGATTCGAAAAATAGTGAAAATATATAGAGATTCTAGAAAACATAGGAAAACTAGAAATTAATGAAATACAAGAAGTAATTAATAAAAAAAGTCTAGAACTAATAAATACAGAAGTAAATACTCCAGATAAAAATATAATACCTAGTACATCAGAAATAAGAAAACCAACATATAATTACAAAAGTAAGTTTAAAAGATATAATCCAAAGGATGAATATAATAAATGGACACCAAAACAAATAATTAATTACAACTTTCTAGATTTAAAATGTGTAATAGACACAAATAAAATAATACAACTATGGGTAGGATATATGTTAAAAAAATCATTACATAACAAAATAGATACAACAAACACACCAAAATATATAGAAAATACATTAATAGGAACAGTAATATTATGGTTTTTAAACCGAGCTGAAGCAAGTAAAAAAGTACTAAGATTTGATAATAAAACAGAAGGAACATCAACAACTACTAAAATACTACCAACAGAAATATTAAAAAAATATGAAATAGCTATAAGAGATGAATTTAGCAGTGTAACAACAGAAGAAGAAGAGCAAAATAAAGAAAAAGATATAAATAGAAATTTAATGTTAAAACTAGCAATATGTAAATGTGTTATATAGATGAGTATACGTGCGCATTTAAAGAATATTATTATAAAGGAACATATAATAAAGAAGAAATTAAAGAAATAAGAAGATTATATTTTAGTAAATTATCTGAACCATTTAGTTCAAAAATAATAAAGAGTTGGGAAGAAGTAAAAATAGTAGATACCCTAGGAGGAAGAATAAAATTTTCACAACAATGGTATAAAAATCTATGTGAAAAATATAGAGAAGAAATAAAAATGAAAAAAACATTAATAAGAAATTTAGCATGTTGCAAAGATAAAATGACACCTCAATTTGGATGTGAAGAAAGATATTATAAGAAAAGAAAAAGACATAAGAAATATAAAAAATATAAGAAATACAAGAAATCAACATATAAGTATAAGAAGCCAAGAAAAAGGTATTATGTAAAAAAATTATAAACATAAAAGAACATATAGAAAAAAGAAATCTATAAAAGAATGTACTTGTTATAATTGTGGAAAACTAGGACATTTAGCTAGAATTGTAAATTACCAAAAAATCCAAAAAAATGCACAAATATCATATATAAATATAGAAACTATAGAATATATGCAGATAAATTATATAGATTATGAATTACAAAGTAAAGATAGTATATATGAAATTTCGGAGAATGAAACAGATAATGAAATAGAAAATGAATTAGAGGAATCAAATGACTGAAGAAGATATAAAAATGAACCAAATAACTAAAGAAAATATAAAAATAATAACAAAGGAAGAATATTCAAATAAAGAAGGAAAAGATCAAAAAATAATATTTGACGAAATAAAAGAAAAAGAGTTAGACTTAAGTGTATAAAAAATATTTAAAATACCAACAATAAAAAATATATTTAGTAGAAAAAAAGGAAGAATACTACGTAGTAAGCCAAAAGGACATGTAATAGACTGTAGATATGCAAAAGGTAGAGCTAGTATACCACTAGTAACAAAAAGAATAATTAATAAAGAAATAAACTATATAAACAATAAAGACCCAATAAAATATGTACACCTTGGAGGAACAGAGATATTAATAAAAACATGTTTTAGAGAAGGAATAGATACACCAATAAAATTATATTTAGCAGATAATAGAATTAAAAAACCTATAGAAAAAAGTATAATAACTGCCATAAAAGAAAATTTAATATACCAAAAATTTAAATTTATAATAAGTGCGAATTATTCAGTAGTAATAACAAATAAAAATATAGATAAATCATTAGTATTATATTGGAAAATATCAGGAATAGAACTAACCCCAGAAAATAAAATATTTACAGCAAGATGTAAAAATCTATATGTATTAACAACAAAACATAAAATAACAGGAAAAAAAAAAATA
>NC_061111.1:207813104-207813302 GCF_002878395.1 Capsicum annuum | reverse complement strand
AAAATATTTGCAGCAAGATGTAAAAATCTATATGTATTAACAACAAAACATAAAATAACAGGAAAAAATAAAATACAAATAGAAAGTTCTTTAGAACAATTTGTAAAAACAATTGATAATAATGATTATAGTTACAAAGACATAGATATAGAAGAAGATTTAGAAATAATAAATAATAGAATAAGCACAACAAAAAGA
>NC_061111.1:207803729-207810104 GCF_002878395.1 Capsicum annuum | reverse complement strand
AATAGATAAGGTAGAAATAATAAAGAAAAAATTAAGACAATTATATAGTAAAGATCCATTAAAAGGATGGAAAAAATATAAAACCACTATAAAATTGAATTAATAGATAAAAATAGCATAATAACTCAAAAGCCATTAACATATAATATTAACGATTTAAAAGAATTTAAAATGCATATAGATGAATTATTAGAAAAACAATATATACAAAAAAGCAATAGTAAATACAATAGTCCAGCATTTATAGTAAATAAACATATTGAACAAAAAAGAGGAAAAAGTAGAATGGTTATTGATTATAGAAACTTAAATGCAAAAACTATGACATATAATTTTCCAATACCAAATAAGATACTAAAAATAAGACAAATATAAGGATATAATTATTTTAGTAAATTTGATTGTAAATCAAGATTTTACCACTTAAAGTTAGATGAATATTCTAAGGAATTAACCGCATTTACGGTACCACAAGGATTTTATGAATGAAACGTATTACCATTTGAATATAAAAATGCACCAGGTAGATACCAATATTTTATGGATAGTTATTTTAAACAATTACTTAATTGTATAATATACATAGATGATATACTACTATATACAAAAAACTAAAGATGAACATTTAAAATTATTAGAACAATTTACAGATATAATAGAAACACCGGGAATAAGTTTAAGTGAAAAGAAATAAAAAATTATGAAAAACCAGATAGAGTTTTTAGGAATACAAATAGATAAAAGTGGAGTAAAAGTGCAACAACATATGGTACAAAAAATAATAAATTCAGAAGAAGAATTAGATACAAAAAAGAAATTACAATCATTTTTAGGATTAGTAAGTCAAGTAAGAGAATATATGCCAAAATTAGCAGAAAACTTAAAGCTTTTACAGAAAAAAATTAAAAAGGATATAGAATATAATTACAACGAAAAAGATAAACAACAAGTTTAGAAAATAAAAATACTTTGTAAAGAGTTACTAAAATTATAATTTTCAGACGAAAATAAAAAATTTATACATATAGTAGAAACAGATGCTAGTGAATATAGTTATGGTGGAGTACTTAAATATAGATATGAAGAAGCAAAATTAGAACATCATTGTAGATACTACTCAGGTACGTTTAATGAAACAAAAATAAAATGGGAATAAATAGAAAAAAATTATGTTTATTTTATAAATGTTTATTAGCATTTGAGACATATATTGTATACAAAAAAATTATTGTACGAACAGATAATACACAGGTACGTTGGTGGTTAACAAAGAAAATACAAAATTCAGTCACAACGAAAGAAATTCGGAAACTAGTATTGAATATAATAGATTTTACATTTACTATTGAAGTAATTAGTACTAACAAAAATATTATTGCAGATTACATATCAAGACAAAGCTACACAGATTGATATAATAGAAGATAATGCTTTAGAAAAATACTCAAAACCCTAACTACGCTTTCAATGAAACTGGACAGTATGGGTAATGAAATAGAAAAGCTAAAGACTAATGAAGTTAAACTGAAGTCTAAATCTATGAATCAGCTAACTCAGCAGTGTGCAGAGCTATGTCAATCGGAAGACAATAAAATTCCAGAGCTAAAAGAAGACGTTTGGACACTCCATAAAACCCATAACGTTTATCAATCTACAATTGTAGGTACAAGCAAAGGAGTTAGTGGACAAAGATACCAGAACATGAACATGAATAAGATATTTGAAAAACCATTTATACCAAAAGTATAAAAACACCCCTTGTTCATACCCCCACAAGTTACCACATATCGAGATAGTTTGAACCAAGATAAAAAAGCTTATAACCATATAGCCCGAGGATATATAGAAAATATGTACAAAGTAAAAACTTTGCTAAACCTTAACCCCATAGCTACAAATATCCAAGAACCAAACACAAACTATATAACCCAAAAATTGCAAGGTTTCAATAAGTTAATCGCACTACCCAAAACCAACCCAAGCTTAATAAAAACTTATTTCGACTATGGATTATTAAATACCATATATACCCAAGATAGAGAAGAACTAACAGCTATAGAAGAATTACATAAAGTATTCACCACCTATAAAAGAGTAACCAAAGGAAATCTATTTTATATAAAGTTTTATACTGCACGACAGAGATATTATACGATGAGATTAAACTAGTTATACAAATTGTAAAAATAGGATTAACCAGAGATATGATTATACCGGAAAATTTTGTGCAGCAGCCAGAGATACCCAAAATCGAGATACTTGATCTTTACGCAAATAAACGGCTTATTGGAATAGCTACAATTATTCAAGAATTAGCAAATAATTATATCAATGGAAACCCAATATGGAGCTATTATTCAAGAGATCATCAAATGATTTAATCAAATTCAAGAGAACTACGATAAGTAGATATAGAAGATGTTAGGCAATGGATAATGAGATTACTTAACCAAGAAAAACAATCTACTGTAAGAGCAATTAGGAAGGGATTTATTTCAGATGGATTGTTAACAAGATATTGCAAGATAATTGGATACAAATATCTAGACCATCAATGTTCGAGATGTAATGGAGAAGATAATATTATCCCGGAAGTCCGGCTAGAATAAAAAATCAACCAAGAAGATAAGGACGCCAGCTAGAAGATAAAAATCAATGGAGCAATAATGGAAGAGAAAGAAGACAAAATAGTAAAAGTTATGAAAGAAAATGACATGTGAATAGTTTCTTTGACTTTAGATACGTAAGTTATTATAGCATTTACTAGTTGTTGATAACTTTTTGACGTTTCTATGGCAAAGTGCCATTATTTTATAGCTTTAGTCATTATTTTTGTCTTTTTGTAGAATAGTCTTAAGATTTTTTGTAAAGTCTTTTGCAAATAGGACAAGTGTAAAGAAGAAAATAGTTTACATGTAAAACGTGTAAATTAGGAATAGTTTCTTTTTGTCTTATAAATATGTAAGTCATTCGGCAAGATAAAGGTAAGACTTCCTGAGTTGAAGCAAGCCTCCTCTTGTACACAAATACTTTTGAATATTTAATAGAAAGTAGATATATTTCCAAGGAAAAGCTATGGATAAACAAAGCCTAAAATTATCAAACCTACCAGAATAGGTATATTTATTTATGATTATGAATAGCTCAATTCATAAATTCCTGACAATCATAATATGATAAAATAAGTTCATGATAGTTACTTTATAGTAGAATTATTTGAAAAATAGCATGTTAAGAAGTTTATTAGCAAAGTGGAAAGGAGAAACATCCCTAAGAACTATGCCATTGTAAAGGTAAAACCAGTAAGGCAAGAAAACTGTGGTGGGGAGTAGCCAAAGTAGAGGCGCTGTTATGTATGTACTTAAAGATATAGAAATAGTAGATATAAGAAAAATTATATACGAAGAGGTATTTTATTTTAATGAAGATTTATTAAGTTCTATAGAAAACTTACACCTATATAATGAAAGCTACTGCTCATATTTAGATAGTTGTTACTCAAATGGATATTATACTGATTAGAAATGTTAGAATATATGAGAAAAATTAGAGAAAACCAAAGTGACCTATATGAAGAAATTAATTATAGACACCGACTCAAATAAATAATGGAAAATCTAAAAGAAAAATTAATATGGATAAAAGAAACAGTAGAAAATTTAGAAAAAAGTACAGATAATAGTTTATATAATATAAAAAACTCATTAAGAGAAGAAGAAAGAGAGATAATTAATAGTATTAATAACCTTAATTCAGACATAAATTATAGTACAATCAGAATAGAACATTACACAGAAATTAGTAAACAAGTAACTACTTTAGAATAAAATGATAGACTACTAGTATTTAAAATACTGAAAACAAAATATGGAAGAAATAAAATAAAACAACAAACCACCGAAGAAATACAAAAAATAGAAAAAACTAAAAATAGTAGGATTGTTGAATTATAAAAAGAACTACAAATGCTAAAAGATTTATATGAAAAGAGACAGAAAGAAAAAGATAAAGAACAAAAATCATTAAACAAGATAAATCAATTTAAAGAAAAATAAAAAATAAAAAACAAAGAACTAGAAACCAGTGAATTAGAAATAAATACAATAGATGCTGAAGAAACAGATAATTATGATTCGGAAGACAGTGAAACATATTCAGAAATTCTAGAAAACATAGGAAAACTAGAAATTAATGAAAAATAAGAAGTAATTAATAAAGAAAATCTAGAACTAATAAATACAGAAGTAAATACTCTAGATAAAAATATATCTAGTACATCAAAAATAAGAAAACCAACATATAATTACAAAAGTAAGTTTAAAAGATATAATCCAAAGGATGGATATAATAAATGGACACCAAAACAAATAATTAATTACAACTTTCTAGATTTAGACTGTGTAATATTCACAAATAAAAAATACAACTATGGGTAGGATATATGTCAAAACAATTATTAGATAATAAAATAGACACAACAAACACACTAGAATATATAGAAAAGACATTAATAGGAGCAGTAAAATTATGGTTTTTAAACCTAGCCGAAGCAAGTAAAAAAGTATTAAGATCTGATAACAAAACAGAAGGAACATCAACAACTACTAAAATACTACCAACTGAAATATTGAAAAAATATGAAATAGCTATAAGAGATGAATTTAGCAGTGTAACAACAGAAGAAGAAGAGCAAAATAAAGAAAAAGATATAAATAGAAATTTAATGATAAAACTAGCAATATGTAATATGTGCTATATAGATGAGTTTATGTGCGCATTTAAAGAATATTATTATAAAGGAACATGTAATATAGAAGAAAGTAAAGAAATAAGAAGATTATATTTTAGTAAATTACCTGAACCATTTAGTTCTAAACCATTTAGTTCAAAAATAATAAAGAGTTGGGATTAAGCAAAAATAGTAGATACCCTAGGAGGAAGAATAAAATTTTTACAACAATGGTATAGAAATCTATGTGAAAACTATAGAGAAGAAATAAAAATGGAAAAAACATTAATAAGAAATTTAGCATGTTGCAAAGACAAAATGGCATCTCAATTAGGATGTGAAGAAAGATATTATAAGAAAAGAAAAAGATATAAGAAATATAAGAAATACAAAAAATCAAAATATAAATATAAGAAACCAATAAAAAGATATTATGTAAAAAATTATAAACATAAAAGACCATATAGAAAAAAGAAATCTATAAAAGAATATACTTGTTATAATTGTGGAAAACTAGGACATTTAGCTAGAGATTGTAAATTACCAAAAAACCCAAAAAATAAAGAAATATCATAAATAAAAATAGAAAATACAGAATATATGCAGATAGATTATATAGATTATGAATTACAAAGTGAAGATTGTATATATGAAATTTTGGAGAATGAAACAGATAATAAAATAAATAGTGAATTAGATGAATCAAATGACTAAAGAAGATATAAAAATGAACCAAATAACTGAAGAAGATATAAAAATAATAACAATGGAAGAATATTTAAATGAAGAAGGAACAGATCAAAAAATAAAATTTGACAGTAATATATTTGACGAAATAAAAGGATAAGAGTTAGACTTAAGTGTAGAAAAAAATATTTAAAATACAAACAATAAAAAATATATTTAATAGAAAAAAGAAAGAATACTACGTAGTAAGCCAAAAGGAACAACTGTAGATATGCAAAAGATAGAGCTAGTATATCACTATTAAAAAAAACAATAATTAATAAAGAAATAAACGATATAAAAAGTAACGACCCAATAAAATATGTACACCTTAGAGGAACAGAGATATTAAAAAAAGCATGTTTTAGAGAAGGAATAAATGCACCAATAGAATTATATTTAGTAGATAATAGAATTAAAAAATCTATAGAAAAAAGTATAATAACTGCCATAAAAGAAAATTTAATATACCAAAAATTTAAATTTATAATAAGTGCGAATTATTCAGTAGCAGTAATAGATAAAAATATAGATAAATCATTAGTATTATATTGGAAAATATCAGGAATAGAACTAACTCCAGGAAGTAAAATATTTACAGCAAGATTTAAAAATCTATATGTATTAACAACAAAACATAAAATAACAGGAAAAAATAAAATTAATAAAATACAAATAGAAAGTTCTTTAGAACAATTTGTAAAAACAATTGATAATAATGATTATAGTTACAAAGACATAGATATAAAAGAAGATTTAGAAATAATAAATAATAGAATAAGCACAACAAAAAGAATAGCTCATGAAAAACCAGAATCATCAAGCTCGTAAAAAAGAACAAGTTATGAAACAACTTCAACAGTTAATTTAAATCAATATTATATAACAGGAATAATAAATGAAAAAGAATATTTAATACT